>NC_072738.1:43712349-43787452 GCF_026930045.1 Uloborus diversus
AACGATTCAGTTTTTCAAAAAAAACTACTTGGTTTAAACCAAACAACCCTGTATGTATTTACTGTATAAGAAGGTTGGAACTTGTGCTCTTATAAAACTGGTCAATAAATATAAATGTTTTTTTTAAATAAAATTACGTTGTTATGGCTTAATGGGGAATTGGAATCTATTCATAGTCTGACCGCCGATGAGATAGAAAGGCTAACATCTGGTTTACTGGCAGCAATGGATGCATCTACAGTGAAACCTGTGTATAACAATACGGTCTATAACGATAACCTGTCTATAACAATATATATATATACAGTAAACTTCCGATTATCTGCGGAATAGGGTGGCACATTAACCGCGGATAATCCGAATAATAGGTAAGAAACGTTATTACTGTATGCAATAGCTAAAAAATATAAATGATACTCTCACATACATTTGAATTACAGCTAAAAACATTGCCACATTCCATCTACTAACATGGAATGTAAAAATATACATGCAAAAGCTATAAACGAACAATAACACAATCAAAATTTAAAAAAAAAAATTTAATGGCTGTTTAAAAAAAAAATGAAACGATCCGCGGATAATCCGAGCTGCGAATAAACCGACCGCCGATAATCGGGAGTTTACTGTATATGTATATATATATATATATATATATATATATTTTTTTTTTTTTTTTTTTTTTTGGCCCCAGCAAAATGTCTGCATGAATAATCAAACTGTCTATAACGATAACCTGTCTATTACAATATTTTTTTTACGTCTCAACAGTATCGTTGTAGACAGGTTTTACTATATTAATTTTCAGGGATACTAGCTTTTTAAAAAGAAATTGCCGAATTTTAAGTGCTCCAACAATGATGTAATGTCCTCACGCTAATCATTTATAACCAATGGTTTCGTACTAAGGTAGGGATGACCGGACATAATACTTCCCTTTTACATTAAAAATCGCGCGGAAAAAATGTCGGAAAAACATTTAGTTTAGATTCCAACTTTTTAGTAAATATTTATTTATACAATAAGGTTTAATTTAATAATAGTGAATTTAATAAGGATTCCAGTGATACAAGATTCGTGGATTTGTCATTTTATTATTTTGGAAAACAAAATGGAATCTTACTGAAGAAAAGCACGGGGGGGGGAGGAGTTGAAAAATCTTATGTACTTACATGTGGGGAGGAGTCAAAAATTGTCAAAATCATCCTTATGTACTTAATGAATGGCCCCTAGTTGCGATTCACGTCATCTCGGAATACTGGAAACTCGGATTATCCAAAAAATTCTTCCCGATTAAAACTTGACCCTATTCTGACCATATAAGGAGCAACGCCTTTTACTTCCCTGCATAAAGAAAAAAAGTATTGTCTTCAGGAATAATTTATCACTCAAATCTGACCTTAAACTTCTATTTTAACTACGTATTAACGTACCTCAACTTCATCATGTTTGTCCGTATTTATGTGCAAATTTGTAGGTATACATTTTGCCTGTGCCCGAATCCAATTCAACGAGTTTTGTCATGATATCTGTGCTCGTGTATGTTTTGGTTCTTGGATAACACAAAAACGTAAGTTGAAGATTTAAATTTCGTATGCAACTCATCAGGCCAATTGTGAACCTATTTTTTTTATTGCAATGGGGTCATTTCCAAAATTTTAAAAGTTTTTTTTTTTTTTGAAAGAGCATGCTTAAAAACATAGGATCTGACCATTTTTTAAATAATTTGTTAATATTTGTAAAAAATTACTTAAATCGCTTTGCTTTCATTATTTACGCTTCTGCCGATGACATCACAAATGATGAAATGCCATTCAGTGTTGCCATTCACAGAGCAAAATATTGAATTCACATCTTTACTCATGAGTATTGGCAACGACATGGTTGATAGCAAGCGTAGAGCGCAATTTTAATTTGTTCTTGATTTACATAATGTGGAAAAACGCAAGAAAGATGCGCCAAATAGCATCATTTGCGACGTCATCCAGACCACACCTTGTTTGAAAAATTGGACATTTAAAAAAAATAATTAAAAAATAACTGTTGGGAAAATGAAAGTATTTTCTGGGTTCAAGTTTTTTTTTTTTTATTCTATTGATTTCATGACAAATACTACTTTTGACTGAAGGAAACAACCTCATTGTATTATTCCGAAAGGGATATTAATACATTCTTTATGTCAAAACAATGTCCAGTTTTACGTATCAAGTTATCTCCAAAATCTCTTAATTCATTCTTGAAGAATCTATGAACATTTCGTGCCACTCAGGGGGTGTTGTTGAAACCAATATCTCAATGTATTTTTATTATTTACTACATGTAGTTAATAAGTTTTACAGTAGCAAAAACTTTTCATTTTCAGATTTCATTGAAAATCATTTTTTTAGCTACTAAAAAAATTAAGTTAAGATAAAAGTGAGGCACCTTGGATTAAGCAGAACCTCGAACCTTCGAGACTTGGATTTTTAACTACTGTAGTTTAATTAGGCTTCTACAAAAACTGGAATTCATGCATTAAACAAGGTTAAAAATTCCATTTAACTGAAAATCAATCTTCCAAATAAATTAAGTCATTTAAAAGTAAAATAATTTTTCAAATAAAGATAACAAATTGTTAAAACTAAGAGCTGTTCAAGTAAAATATACTATGAGAAAGAATAAGGAGCAAATTTGGCAACAGCAATTTAGCAATAGTTTTTTTTTTTTTTTTTTTTTTGCCAATTTGGCATGTTCAACATTATGATAATTCCATATATATATATATATATATATATATATATATTTTTTTTTACTTGTACTAAATAGCAGGAAAATCACAAAAAATTAAAATATTTCGTCAATGGGGGAGAATTTCATGGCATCTTACCTAATTAATTTTAGACAAGCAATGCAAAAGGAAAAAAATGAAACGTTAATAACTGATTTGGTATATCTGATTGAACTTGATCATAGCACATCTCAAATGACACTTGCCCCACTTTACTCCATGAAATTAAAATTTACAACCAATAGAATAAAATAAACAAAACACTTTACAATAAATAAAATTTGTGTGAGCCACAAAAATTTAAATTTTCATTTTTAAAAGGAGGAGAGAAAGACAAATCAATAATAAAAGTGCATACACGCTTTTACAAATCTTTTTTTTTCCCTCGCAAACAAACATACGTATATTACAGCTTTAGTGCAAACCCATGCCTTAACTATATGCTTTTCTTTACAAAATTTATTACAAAATGTGAATAAATTAAAAATTTCACTTCAATTAAAAAAAAAAATACCCCCCCCCCCCCCCCCCGAGCATACAAATAAATTCTAAAGATTCAAACTCTATAACCCTTTCTAAAAAACATTAGGAGAGAGTCTTACAGTTATTTAGGATTTTGGCGACATCCCAAATCTTACCACATGAAATCAGTTTCGTATACTTCATATTATTATACAAAATGCACAGTATTCATACCAAACTATACTAGTATGGCCATGGCCTGAGTACCAAGGTTTAATACTATATTTAAAAACTAAATTTTTAGCTCCAAAAAGCTTAGGCAGATTCAAAATGTCACAAAAAACTTTCATAACAAAGTCTTCCTATAGGAAATTGCAAAGATAAATTATTTAGCACATACAAATGAATTTAATTCATTTATGACATTGCACATTAACACTTTAATATGAGTCTTTTAAATGTATGACTGGAATGATTTACTTTTAAATGACTACCGTTTCTTTTTGAAGCACGCCTGACACATGATTTTTGGATGACGACTCAAGTTCGCTTCATTCGAACTTTTAGCTAAATCATACTGCCACTGCGCTTTAGAAGATTCTGGTCCAGGACGATTTGCGCCACATATAGAACATGAACCACATCTTCGACAAACCCACTTGCCTTGAGGGAGGCTCTTTAAACCCACACAAAAAGTATGATAACCACGATCACACAAATCACAGAAGAGCATTTTATCCTCATCATTTGGGTCCCTACAATGTGAACACACTTTGCAATCTGTACATTGCCAAGGATAAGTTTTCAAAACATTGACTACATCCAAAGTCAACTCGATGCAAGACGGATGGGCACTATTATCACAGTCTGTACAGTGTACAAGCTCCTGTTGCTTACCGTCTTTTAACCTACCATCAGGACCCAGCTTGCAGACTTTGCAAGTAGCGTTCGGTTTCACTTTGGGTCGATAGGGCGAGGAAGGCCGAGCAGAATTTTTGTCAGAAGTAACGCTAGCCTTTCGGTTATTTTCCGGTTTATCGTTCTTTTCCGAACTGGAACTGCTGTCGTCATGAGTTCCTTGACTTGAACTGCAGCAGGATCCTTCAGATGCAGTGCTGTCTTCAGAATCCGAATGGCTGCCGTCGGATGGTACGATCACGCTATTCAGCTCTTTCAAAGGTCCGTACAAGACGGTGTTCACTGGTAAGTATTTCAACTCTTCTGGAGTGTATGCTTTGTAGTAATCTTGAAACTGTCCTGGTAAGAGCGCAACAGGATATTTGCCCGGCTTTGTGGAAACTTTCGGTTTATTTGGCTTAACGGGGTAATGAATAGTGAAAGTTTGAAGATCCATGCATGCTCTTCTTTCTTCTCTTCGCTCTTGGTTTAAATGTGCATTATACTCTGCAGCGGATTGGACGGCTTTCTTCAGCAAATCTCCCATCTTAGTCTTATCGGCATTAGATGCAGCATATTCTTTATGCTTCTCGCTAATGCTCCTCTGCTCTTTTTCTCGTAAGACTTTAATATACTCTTTATACTGGTCAGGGTAGTCTTTGCTCAGCAATTCAAGCACTTCCTCTGATCGCAAAGCAGTTAGGCCGAGATCGCATTGCATTTCTGTAACAACCCCTCTTTCCTTCAGGAATTGCTTTTCGTCTATATCGACAGTTCTACGAACCAGTTCGGGATACTTTCGTTTAAAAGACTTAACATTTAAATAGTCACATATTTGTTCCTGCAAAATGTAAAACTCACCATTATCCTGGGGCCACATATATTCAAATAAATTCTCAGGAGGAAACGAATGCTTATTATCCTCATCGTCGGAGCATTTCCTTTTAACCGAACTTTTGGAACTTTTTTGACTGTTCAAGCTGGCTCGAGAATCTTCATCAATTACTTGATCAATAGTATCCTTGAGGTTCGTTTGTTTCGGTTCGCCGCTCCATGAGCTGCGTGTATCTTCTTCAAACATATTCATATTCCTGGCCTCTTTTGCATCGTCATGATCCTCAACTTTCGGGACGTCATGACTGTTGCTTCCCACGATGGTTAAGCTTAATTTATGTCTGCTGATTGCGTCGAATGACTGTTCATCAGACTGCTGGTCAACAGCATCTACTGCATCAGACTGTTGATCAACAGCAGCAGATCCTGGAGTAGTGGCAGATTGGAAAGAGCTAAGAGAATCTCCTTCGCCTGCATCCGATGCTGTTGCGAAAGTTGTAGGAATCCAGGTTGGAGGTTCCGTAGTTTCCACCGGGGCACTTTGTGCTTCATTTGTATCTTCCATATTCTCGTCCAACATTAAACCACGAAGGATATAAGTGAATCATACATGTACCGGCAACAATCAAAACGCTAAGAAACCGCCATTTAAAAGCAGTTTTGAATCAGAAGCAGAGAGAGTTGAGTTGTATATCCTTCAATGGAAACAAAATTAATAATCGAGGAGAGGGTCCTCCGTAGTAGAAGATTCGCATTCTATAAGCCAGAGGTTAGGCCCCTCTACTGTCTGACCACGGATTGTATGGAAAGACAAACATCCGTTTTACAGCCGTAAATAGACGAATCTATTATTTTTTAGCGATTCAGCTTTTGCAGAAGCAGGGCCTCATTCAAATGAGCAGAATTCGCGCATCAAATTTTTACTTTTCCACCTCATTCAGACAGATTCGTCTTATCTGGACGTTTGAAAATTCCATACAATCCGTGGTTGGACAGTATGGTAGATATCCAGTTATAGGGGTTCTAGCCAGAGGTTGTGGGGATAACAGGATCTCTATTAGGGGTTTACCACAAGTGTCCTGGGTGTTATTTTCTTCTCTTTTCCTGTGTGTGTCCGGAGGCAGGGCAGGCTTTGTACGCAGTCCTCAATGTTAGAGTCCCGAGGGACTCTACTCTATGCCCAGGGCCCGATTAAGATATCAAGGGGCCCTAGGCCAAATACTTTTTTGGGGCCCCTGTATTCAAACTTTATCCATTGACTGAAACAATTTTAACCATTGACTAAAGTTAATTTCAGCCATTTAGGGGGCCCTAGACCTGGACCTAGTTGGCCTATTCAGTAATCAGGCCCTGTCTATGCCGCTTTTGCTTCTGTATAAATAAATATCAATCAAGGAGTCGAAGATTTTGGAATCACGGGATTAATTAGTATTTACAATGGAAGAAGCATATTGCAAAGCCTTTTTATATTCCTTACACACTCAGAGATGGCTGAAATTGTTTTAGCTAATGGCTAAAACTGTGAGGTTTGATTATAGATTGGTTCCCAACACTTTAATCGGGCCCTGTGAACAGTTCGCAGTATTCTAGTGATTGAATGCCCCACCTTGAGGTGATTTAAATAACTAACCGAATGGTCTGAACATAGATACATGCAATATTTCGATTTCGATCCCGAGTCACAACGGACTACAACTGTATTTATGTCGAGGACTGCATACTAAGTGCCTTGCTTCCATTATTTTTTTTATACCGATAGATGGCAGCACCATCACCGGATCGAGCAGTTAATGAGAATTTAGAACTAGTCCAGGAGCAAGAGGTATCGTTTCACTTGGAGGACATTGAGACCACGAGCATATTTAACGTCGCCCAGTCCCATTTAATGACGACGGTGGATCTTCGACCATCGAGTTTCGAACTCAGGACCCTCCGGCCCCGAATCCGACACTCTACCGATCGGGCTACCACGGCCCAGATGCAATATTAATGTTTTTCTACATCTACGGGTTAGAAACAATAAATGGAGAAATCGCTAAAAGTGTCAAAATCGCGCGACATTTAAGTCGGTGTTCACCGACTTAATCAATGGTTTGGTGGTGGGATCCAATGGCTTGGAAATCAAATCAATGGCTTGGAAAATATAAAGTTCCACTACATCGCATTACGTCGTTCCACGATATCGGATATCTGAAAGTTTTATTACCGCACTATATATCGCACACACCATCGAACCGATATACGATATCAGTTGTGTGAAAGTTTCGATACTTCGCTATAACACTTCACGTTATTGCGTGAAAGGAAAATTGCTGGCACAGACGATGGTACTCATATTTTTAGGAGGCAATTTTCTAAATTGTTGAATGAGGGTGGGGTGGAGTCTTGTCAATGGGAATGCTCCATAGCATTTGAGAGGAGTGCCCTAAGTTTGGGGGGTGGACCGTGGACACAACAGACTCGGGTGAACACGATGGAATAATCTGCATCATTGAAATTGTTGAGGGCAGGTCCCCCCCCCCCCCCCCCCCCCCGAACCCAAAATGTTTCGTACCGTAAAAAAGAAGAAAGTTTTGTTTTCTTTTAATTTCTCACGTCAGGAAAGGAAAATAACAAAGTTGTTTTGAGCAATCACAATTGCTTATTGTTCTCACTTGACCGTCCTTGGCGTTTGGTTCCTTTTTCAGCTTGGACCAGGTGCCTATCTGCAGCACCACCGCCCACTGGTCCTGAGCACCGTCCCCCGGAATCCGCTGCTCCAGGTCGGTGGTGTCCATGTCCTAGACACATACTCGCTCATACACATGCACACACATACAAAACTCACACGCCTACGTGCATAGGTCTACGCACACACAAAAGCATACACATGCACGCACGCGCGCTTACACACACCACTATACACACGTTACCGCCTAGAGGAGGGACAGGAGCCGTTTCTAGAAACAAAAACTCCAATGAGTAGGGTCGTGTCGCAGTCGTGATTGCGAAAAACATAATTTGAATTCGAAATTTCAAATTAATATTTCATTTATTCTTTATTTTGCAACTATTAAACGAGTGAAAATTTGAAAAAATACAGAAAAAGCAATTTTAGTTCTCATTAGCTGCAAACCATACTTGAAATTTAGATCCTTAATGAGGGCTTCCTGATCTCGTTCCTATTCAATTCAGGGCCAAGGCAGACCCCTTGTCAGTTTGGTACACTTCCCTCCTCCAGGAGCGTGCACATAAATTTTGGGGCCCGTCACAATATGACTTTTTTGGGCCCCCCTCCATATTGTTTAACCGTATTTTCACCCTCAGTTTTAAAAATATTGCCCCCCCCCCCCTTCAGGCTCGTGCCAAAAGGTGTTCCATCTCTTCCCCGTGCACGCCCCTGCCCAGGCCCGCCGTAAGCGGGCGTGCAAGGCGTGCGCCGCACGTCTGAGAGGCGGCAAAGGGGCGCCAAAATCAGTTTCAACGTCCTAAATCAAGGGGAAAAAAATAAAAATAAAAAATCAGTTTTGACTTTCCAAAAATTTTGTTTGCTCAAAACGACGAGCCCCCCCCCCCCCCCTCATAGGAGACCATTCAGTGCGAGAAAATTTAATAAGAGCAAGAAAGAAGGCTCTTTTAACTTCATTCTTAGTACCACCTGTGGCCAGTGCTCAATAAAAGCAGGCGGAAGGGAGTCTCATGACCTTTTTTGACCTTTTCCAATGTTTACTCAGTTACCAGCCCAAGCAGACCAGATAGCCCTGATGTTCTTGGAAGTATATCAAGACAAGAGGAAAAAATAAATGAAAAGCAACCCTCGAGGCTGGAGAGGGGCTCACGGCTTATTCAGTGGCAGTGTAGTAAAAACTTGTTCTGCTTGTGTTTTGTTTGGTCACTTTGCCGCCCCCGTCGGGAGATCAAGTCAAAAAGGTAGTGACGTGCCGGATTGGGGTGTGAAGTAAAATGGCTGGTCTTCTAAAGACCGATATCTTCTTCCCGTAAAAGCAAGGTAATTTTTAACGTAGGATCAGGACAATCCGAAGAGGGGGGGGGGGGCGCCAAGAGATGAGAGGGGCAGCCACAAACTGAGCTTCTACTGTGCATTAAAATTAGTCTTCTTTTTTAATTTTTATAAAGTGTTTTTCTTAATCTGAAATAGTTTTTGAAATGCTAGCACATTATATTTAATTTTTTGATGCAAAAAATAAAAGTGATGTGCTCAATTATTTTATAAATGAAATCTGATATTGTTAACAATAAAAACGCGAAAATATTCGGTACTTTTCCAATATACTCTCACTGTCGTTGTTAGCGTGAGTTTGGCAGCATTAAAATAAAGCCAATGTTTATTGGCCACTGGAGTATTTTTGTTTTACGAGTAAAACCAGCTTCCTTTTCCGTGTGAGTGTGAGTGTGTGTGGAGCTAACTTAAGGGCCGACTGGTCCTTCAGCCCGTTGCGGGGCGGGGCGCTCCCACCTGTGCGCCCTGGAACCTCACCACCTATGCATTTTTTTGCGCCCTCGAAACTCTACGCCCTCAGCTTTTTTTTTTTTTTTTTTTTTGAGCCCTCGAACCTGTGTATCTTTGTTGATTTATTTATTTATTCCTAATTTGCGTGCTTTGGGAGTCAAGGCTGGCGCCCTCTTGAGGATCCAGTCCGCCCCTGTATGCACTGTGAGGAAATTAATTTATTTCACGAAATGCATCTGTTTCTTAACAACAGTTGAGCAATTTATAAAAGCTTCGTGGGAGTGCCTTCGGATTTTTGGTATTTCGAATTTTGACCGTCTACTGCAATATGCATTGACAAATATGTATCTTTTGAGCCCTCCAGGAAAATTTTGAAATGATGAACGTATGTGATACATAAGGTTCGAATTTAATGTAACTTTCCAGGACATTTGCCGATAATCTGCCCTTCCAGAAGGTCGGGGGGAAGACTTATGTGCTGATTATCCCTGCTCATTGGAGTCCGGGCCGCGAATTTAGAAACACGACTGCTTACGCAGGTCGTACAGATGGCGCTACGAGCGCATTTCATTTGGCGCGGTTCGACTCCTCGCGTAAATGCGCCAAGAAAGCGATTTCGCTTTTGAGGTACTTGCGCGTGCGTAATGATGTGATGTCTGTTTTTTTTTACCTTTGTTGCTGGTATTTCGTTGATTATGTGATATGAATGGGTGTGTGGTCAAAATCGGTTTTTTTTGTTACAAACTTTGATGTTTTTTAACCTACGAACAAAACTTTATTGACATTGTATTTCTGAAATATTCTTTTCTGAATTTATTCTTTGCATGTGCAAGTTCTGTGTTGGACTGTCGTTGAGATGAAACTTAAGAATGTTTCAATTTGTTCGACTGAAAATTACAAAACATTAGAAATCAAAATTCTTTAAAACCACGTTTGAACGGATGTGGTGTCAAAATGAGTTATTTTGCTACAAACATTTTCTTTTTTTTTTTTTTTTTTTGACCTACGGACATATCTTTATTGACATTGTAATATTCTTCCGGGAATTTCTTCTTTGCATCGGAAAGTTCTGGGTTGGATTGCCGTTGCGATGAAAATGAGGAATGTTTCAGTTTTTAAACTGGAAATTGCTTAACATTAGAAATTAATTCTTCAAAACCACGTTTTAAACTGCATGTATGCAATAAATAATTATTTGGAGATATTTCATTAATTTAATTTCTAATTCTTGATTGGTTATCAAAAGTAGTGATTTTAAACTTTTAAAGTGTCAACTGAAAGTAGAATTTTCAGCAATTGAAGTATAATTGAGGTGTCAACAAAAAAAAAAGAAAGAAAGAAAATCTTAATCTAGTTTGTAGACATACTTCATTAGTATTTAAAGGTACTCAACTGGTTATGTATATCGTATACATTTCAGCAACAGCCTCAAATGATTGAATTAAAACCCTTAGTTGTATTTTTAACTGCTTTTTTTTTTTTTTTTACTGTTTTCTAAGTAAAGTCAAATCTCGATAAATCGGAGTCTCAAGGGACCGGTAGAAAGCTTCGAGTTATTGGTAGCTCAAGTTATAAGAGGTTCCTACAGTATTCTCAAGATTTTGGGGCCCAGGGAAAAGTTTGAGGTGAAGGTTATATTCAGGGGTACCCATCCCCTAAGAGCAAGGGGGGAGACCCCCCCCAAGAAAGTTAAAAATACCCCTCAAAACAGCCCCCACCCCCTAAAAATTTTAATGTCGCACTCTGCGCCATGACTACCCCCACCCCCCGCCTAGATAGGCACCCCTGGTGTATTCGAGTAATAACTCTGCGAATTATCGAGACTCTACTGTGAGTAACTTCGATAGGACAATGACCAAACACAGTGACAGTAAATAAAATGAAAATCATCACCAAGGTTAGAAATGGGTTGTAAGAATATCATATAGTCTCGATAACTCGAAACTTATTACTCGAATTTTTTTTTATCTCGAAGTTTTGAATGAAGTGTGAAGGGAAAAAAGGGGGCGCTTGAAACGAGCACTGAGAACACTGCACAATAAAAAGCATGTTGCAAGGACAAATGTTTCAAGGGAGGGGCGATTGATTTCATTACGTATCCTTTACTACATATCTTGACCTGTTAGCATCAAAGGTAGCCTAAAAAGGACTTTCTTGAACTTTTTTGAATATTAAAAATTTACCAGTGGGGATGTACCTCTCCCTTGTATTTTTCTGTGGTGTGCTGAGTCAGGCTGAAAGTTGTAGAGGGTACTTTGCTGGGTAGTCGAAGAAATATACCGAGAAGCTGTCTGCATCGATATTTTATAAAGCACATAGTGCTATAATACTGCTAAAGAAATGCAGAACATGTTGTTTATGCTGATGCATATTGCATTCTATTGAACAGTAATGAGACGTTTATACTATAGTGCAGCATGCTCTATGAATCCCCACCAACAAAAAGCCTTCGTGTTTTAACTGTCCTACACAATGTCGCCAGCTACCTCTTTCATATCGCATATCTGGACTGTGATGCTGTTATATATGCCCTTCTGACCCTTTTCAAAGCTTTTCCATATTCTTTGGTCACCTTGTATGTCGTATATCTTGTATCGTAACTTTACACCTCAGAGCCAGACTAACATGAGTCCAAAAATTTGGAATCCTCACTGTATTACTGCATTGAATGTAGAATATCATTCTGTGTCAACATATGAGATCCTAATTCTATGGAAGATATTCCTTCACAAATATTTAGCTGCATTTAAAGAGCGCAAGTTCCATCCTTTCTATGCCTCAGACAAACGTTTTCGCTCTCTCTTGAAAAGAAGCGAAAATGGACTAACGATAGTCTAGCTCAGAGGTACAGGTACTATAACCCTAAATTTAATTTAGGTGCATCAATACATAAATATTAAAACATTTTATTATTTTAGCATAAGCAGAACAGGTCACCAAATTAATTTTGTGTTCATTGTCTTTGGAAATCATAGTCGAGGGTGTACACACACAAATATCATTAGCAGTTAACCTTGAACAAAATTAGCAAGTTGTTTCTTGCATCCTATGATATGAGGATCCCATTCTTTCCTTCTGTGCATCTAACATAAAATAGTTTTTTTTTTTAACTTATCTACTCTCAAATAATAGATATCAATTAGAAACCTACATCTAGTAGAATTTACACTTAAAACAATATTCCTTTTATCTCATACAAAAAGGTTCTAAGAGAGAAAGGAAAAATAACTGTCTTAGAATGTATTAAAAATGAAGTGATTATTTAATTAGAGGGAGAAATGTATGGTTTAATTTATTATGCTAATTTTATAATTCCATTGAATTTTTAATTGAAATCCGTGTAATAATTGCACATAAAAGATTTAAATGCTGCATATATCTTGCAAGATTATTAAAAAGTGCTTTTAGAAATTGTTAATTATGATTTAGAAAATTCTTCTTACATTGCTTGCCTTTTGTATCTAATATATTTGTTTACGTTTTAAGTCATAACACATGTATATTTTTGTTTTTATTATGATCTGTAGTTCTAAATGGGAAAAAATGTTTGAAAAATGTTCTTTTCGGTGCACAAGCTAGAGTTTTGCAAAATTACTAAAAAGGAGAAACAAATAATTGTATTACTACATGCTTTTATTTAAAAATAATAATAATAATAATACAAATAGCTATGGCTTTTTGCATTACCTCTATTAAAATTTATTTTTTGAGTTAGATTACGATTTCTTTTGGCTTTATATTGTGCTTTGCACTTAAAGGGTCCTCCTGCGGGGATTCTGTTTGACCCTTTAGGCATTCCTTTCTTGAAATAGATGTCGGTTTAAGTTTTATTTTTCTACCTTTCCGTCTGGGTGAAAAAATTTTACTTATTAAATTTAATTTTTGATTCAATTATGTGCCCGTTATGATATTGATCAAATAGCCAACTTTGTTAATTTTGTTTGGTCAATATTTTCATATGACACTAGTCTTTTTAATTCGTGTACAAATAACTGCTTGTCTTCAGCCGAAGCATTAATAATTTGAGAACTAATAGAGGGAGCCTGTATTTCGTTTTTGATTTCTTTATAGTCAAGAGTGTCACTGCTTTCATTGACTTCACTGTCTAATATGACATTTTTAAGTTCCATCTCAGAGATGATGTTTCAGTTAAGTCAAGAAAAAAAAATAGGAGCTGGACATTTGGGACCTAAAGCAATTTTAGCTGATTCATGCCCATCGATATAATTAAGTTTGGTACTATTAGGCAATATAAGTCCATTTTTATCCTGCAGCAAACATTCCTGCGGCAATCGCGACTTGCGCGTGCGACTCGAAGGTTGGCGATGAATCCCTTCCCGAACTTTTCTCCTCGCCAATCGATCGTAGCGCCATCTGTGCGACCTGCGTACGCGGTTGTGTTTCTAAATTTGCAACCCGGACCTGTGGCGTGGAAGTCTACCACTGAGATACTAGGCTTCAAAAAATATATACGCACTTAAATAATAATTGTAAATTATGATTGCTGCAAGAACGGAATTATAAATGCGACAAATATTCGGTGTTTGTTTTGATTAAACATACAACTCCTGCATAGAACATACAATAAAGTATAGAACTATTAATTTAACAAACACTATGGAGATTTTGGAGCATCACACTGACACCGCTGCAGCTGAACTATAAATGATAAAGTATCTTCGAGAAACGGTACTATTTAGATTTGCTAGAAAACATTGTTTTTTTTTTTTTTTTTGCTTTAATCTATACTAATATTATAAAGAGAGAGGGCGGATTTTTGTGTGTTTATATGTTCGAGGTAATCTCTGGAACCACTGCACCTATTTGAAAAATTCCTTCACTATATGAAAAGTGCTTTCTTACTGAGTGATATAGGTTATAATTCGAAAAAATCCAATAAATAGTTCTTTTTACTTTCTTTTACAAACGAGCTGATATGTGCATCACATGACTTCCTTTTACTTCAATTTAATGTCATTTTCCCATTATTGGCAATTTTAATGTGATTCAATAGTTTACTCTCTGAAAAAAGATATCTCTCTTTTTCCAAAATATGATTTTAGTCGATAAAGAGAAGGCATTTCTAAATTTCTAGGAAATTTAAAAGGGAATGGTAAAAAAAAAAAAATGCCATGCACAAACTTCAACATTCAAGTTAATTTTAAGCCAAATTTGCACTTTTTTTCATTTGATTTATTATTTTTTCACCAATGGGAGGGGTTTAACCCCTAAAACCTTCCCCTTGGACACGGCTCTGGAGTAGTTCATACATCATTGACAGCTTAAAGGTTTAACTCTGCAAATAAAATTCCCAATACAATATTTAATCACACTTTATGCCACTGTATTTAAATACTATCACTGTAAAATTATTAGCACCTAGCAGGTATGAAGAATAGTGTGTTACTAAAAAGACTATTAAAAGAAAATACCCATTATTGTCAAAAAAAGTTATTACATAGCTTGTGTTGATCACTAAATTTAGAACCCCTGTCATTGTCTTGCTCCTAGTACATTTTCAAAACATCAAATTATGAGTGTGCCTTGGTAAAGCACTCCAAAACGCCATATACTTGAGTCACCATTACAACTATAGAACTACTAGGTGAGTTCATTTTTTCAAAACTACACTCAACCAAGAAATAAAAAAATTTTAAAATTTAAATTTTGTATATCTAATGTTTTTGCATATGTTTAAGGCAATTTAGATATGTTTATGTACAGAGCATATGTTTGTGTACATTGAAAATTTGTGTGTGTAGATAAATTAACTACTTAAGCTGTCAATCAAGTATGAACTACTCATTCATGTCCAAATATTTCTAAGTTTTAAATTAAAATAGTTTTTTTTAATACTTAAAATATGTTCTTTCAGTATAATATATTACATAGGCCATTTAAGAAAGTGCAATGAAGTTTTCACACTTTTTATTTCTGTTTTAGTGCGTAAATTAACTAGCAGAATTGCTCAATTTCAAAGACCTGTGCCTTGAATGGAATACTCAATTGGCCAAGAAATTTTATTTTTAATTCCCTCCCCTTTTGGTTTACAGGGGTCTAAAAATGTCATTTTTCTGATCTTTGAGGAGCTGTAACCAATACAGGGTAAGCAAACACACAGCAATAGTTACATATTCTTATTAGCATGGTTCCAGTGATTAGTTTTTGCCGTATTTCATTTTGTGTTTCCGTCCCCTACGCGAGTTAGCCCCCTTTGAAATTAGTAAAAATTTTACATTTGACCTTGAACTTTAACCTATAGCCATTATTTTAGTTATTAAGTTACAGCCGCGTAACTCAGCATGTAAGACTATCATCTTATGTACTTTAACATCAACGCGTAAAATTAACTGCCTTAAATGTAATTCAAATAGATTTTGGCCAAAATGCAAAGGTCTAAAAGTCCCATTTTTGATTGCGAAAATGACTTTTGATGACTCTAAAAAACCAAGGGTTAAGGTTAGAGAAAAAATAAAAGCGGTTTTAAACATCATTTATATGCATCTTTTTGGGATATGAGTTTCAAAAAAATTAAAAATGGTCGAGCGCACTCATCCGTTGAATCTGTATGGAATGACCCAAGAAGTGAAGTCGCATCTGTTTTTAGGCATACCTCTACTACCTCACCCTATAAATTCTCCACTTTCCTGAACCATTCTGTTTATTACAGGTATTTTACTTTAGCAACGATCTGAAAAAAGACTGGTTTCATTTTTCTCTTTCTTTTTTTTAAATTCGTGCCTCGAAAAGCTAGACATTGATATATCAAAAATTTTACAATTGCAATCATTTTTTAGATCTTCGCTCACCAGAGTGCTTTTTGCACTTCTCATAAATTTTACTGTGCTTTATCAATGATGTTCTTATTTATCCAACATTTAGTTTACTTCAAACCGTTTATTTACCGACCGAATGTGCTAAACATTAGGTTATCCTGTTCAGAGCAATGCAACCTAATCGAAATATCACACGTTGCTCGTAATTGAACATGTTCTGTACTAAACAACTTGTAAGAAAGCAAAAAATATGCTAATTTCGGTGCAGGTATTTATTTATTTTTTGGAAAAATGTCTTTTGCTTTGTACATTTCGCACGAAAGAAGGAATAAAATGTTGTGTTTTCTTGAACGAATTTGACAATCCGAAAAAAGTAAGAGTTCCTGGGAAGTTATTATTCTTTGTATAGCTTGTGTTTTTCATTTCAAATCAAAAAATGCTATTACTTACTCCTTATGTTTTCTACTTGATATGAGTATTGACTCATTTTCTACACCCACTCATAATCATATTGGTTTTTATAACTGTTTTAAAACATTTTCAGTGGGTTTGAAACTTTGTAATAGAAATGTAGTATAAAAAAAGTTCTCAAAATAAACATACAACTAATTGCTGTACTTATTTCTGTTACTGTTTCATGGTAATTAATCACGGATCTGTTTTTCATATTTTTGATCATAAACTAAACATATTATTTGCTTACTAAGCTTATTACCTTCATTGCCGATATTTAAACTCCGAAGTTATCTTATGCATGTCAAGCTCCCTCTCCAGAGAAATATTAAATCAAAAATGTGACTTAATTTTGTCCTTTTTTTTTATTGAAATGAAAAGTTTCATTTAAGATACTGAAGCAACAGGTTGCTTACTAGTAAGCGTTATGTGCTAGCTAATCACCAAAATAAGCTAATTGAGAGAAGAATCTATAAATTGCAAAAGTGGCAAAGTGTCATTCATCTTCTGCTTTCTCACGTAGCAATAAAAGAACAACTTATGTGTCTCGTGTGTTAGGAAGCACAGAACATGGAAAATTTTGCACAGGCAAAGAGATTTCTTTTTTTGGGGGGGGGGGGGGGAGGGGAGATCGCTGGGTAAATCAAGCTAGAAAGTTTTTTTCAACCTACTTCAAAAATAAATAAATGAAATAAATAAATAAAATAATAATAATAAATAAATAAATTTTCATGACCCTCGGGGGAGGGGCCGAATATCCCATGATATGGGGGGGGGGGGCGGGCGCTCAGACGCCTAGCAACGTGCCTGCCCCTGCCCTCCTCCCCCTGAAACTCTTATAAAACTTGAACTGCACGGATTTTGAGCTGGGGACTCCTAGTTTCCGATTAGGCTAGTATCAGGTGCCACATTCAGTTCCTTAATCCATCCTGAGTAAAAAATGCAAAAATCATGACTCTCGCGTTTTTGTAGCATATTTTTCAAAATAATTTTTTGTCACTGATATGTTCCATGTCTTGTCATAGCACTACTTGTGATTGAAAAAAAAAAAATATGTTTGCTTTGAGAGCAATATTTCGTTACATTTATTTTTAACTTAAAATGAGTGTGTCTTACAAAAGTATCGTTTTATAAGACTGTGCATTCAATTTCTGATAAGTGTTCTAGAGTCTTGGGAAATTATTTAAGTTTTTGAAATTCCTTGAAAAGTTCTTCAATTTTGTCTCTTATCAAAAAAATAAAGTATGAATTGTCCAAATGGCCAAAATATTACCCTTTCGTTCTTATTTTCTGAATCTTTACATCATTTCTTTTAAACCATTTTATATAATTTTTATGCTGTAGGGCATTTGATGAAAAGGGGGGAGGGAGATGTTGGTGAAATATCAAAAGAAAAGCCGATATGAGATAGCAAATGATGATGTGCTTCTCTTTTCTCCTCTCTGTCGATTTTTGTCAACGATTTGTCGAGCAAGCAATTTTTATTTTGATTAATCTTGATTTGCAAAATAATGCATAACTTTTAAAAGACTGCTTATTTTCTTCATATTTTTGTAGTCTCAATTACCAAAATACAGATTATTGTATCTATTTTTCAAAAAATTTATACACCCGACTTAAATAGACTCTTATGTTATCCTTACCACTACAGAGAGACAATGAAATAAATAAGAAATTAAAGTAAAAATAACTACAGTCCAACAGTGAAATCATTAAAAATCGAGACAAAAAGCAACTTCTATGTTCAATATTTTTATGTGTGTATGTGTATATATGTGTGTGTGTGTGTGCTAGTGCAATGTGCGAATCCAGGCGCCTCCTGAAAATTTTTTCTGAATATGGCTTTGTTGAAGGGGGGGGGGGGGGAGGGCGTTTTAGAGGATTTTGATAATAAAATATTTGGATTACGATTGCACAAAAACATAACAGATTTCAGTAGATTACGATCAAGTAAACGCAATTACTTCAAGCCTTTTGGATATCTGGATGCATGCACGTATTTTATTTAGGCTTTTTAATAGTTAAAAGTTTTTTTTAAATCATTGAGTAAAATTCAGAGTTTCATGTGGTAAATTTAGAGTTTAACGCCTCCTAAAAATTTAGGCTCAGGGAGTCCATGGCACTGGTCCCCTGTAAAATGTATGTAACATAATCAATAAGGAGAGATGATGATACAGATTACACAAATCTTTAATGCTGAAATTGACCCCCAATACAGTACAAAAATCAGCTAACATCACATAGGTATTTTTCGGCACAACGAGATCGGAAGTAAAGAGAGACTTGTGATAAAGGCCTCAGATTTCGCAGTCCGAAAATTAAGGAAAATACAAGGAAGGAATGTTAAGCATTTTCAGCCCACAGGGCAAGATTTTTTTTGCATTTTAAATATTTGTCGTTTGTACTAGCTCAAAGGGGAAAATTTACTCTAAAAATGCATGAAAGTCTCTCTTTCTTCTTCATCGTTAAACATCCTTCAACACACGTTTCAGTTGCAAGAACCTGAGTGCTCTACAACTTCTTGTTTTTTCTTTGTACCCTTGTGGTTGCTAAGTGCACAAAATCACAGGGACGATCAGATCAGGAATATAAATATCTGCTTTGCAACCAATATATTTCGCTTTCTTCTTTGTTGTTACAAGAAAAAACCTTTTTATCACCACAATACCTTACAATCCAAAATACATACCAGAACTTTATTAATTTCAAAAAGAAAAAGTCTAGTGATACATTTATAAACACACGTCGACTTTTGTGGCAACAATGGTTTTGGTCATTCTGTTTATAATAAAGAGCAGGAATATACTTTTTTTTTCTTTTAAAGGAACAATATTTCTTTGCACAGGTGGTAACATTAAAATCACTGTCTTGTACATGATCTGAGCAAAAATGACAAGGCCAGCTTTATACATATCATTTTAATACATATAAAGCAGCAAGATCTGGTTAGACTACCATTTTTTAATACAGTCACAATTCAAATGAAGTAATGGCTCGAACGTTAAACGTTGCCCTTTTTGCAAATTAAATGACTGCACGTAAAGGAGACGTATATTGAAGAAATATGTTGCCACATTCTTTTTGAACCATGGAAGTTTTTCAGCGGCAGTGCGTTTTAAAATTGTCATCTGTAACGGCCAGCAGGGCATTTAATTTGCAAAGAAGGTTTATCAAGCTTAACATAATCAGGTCACTTTTAAAATCCATGCTCTGTACACAACACTTCTAAAGCTAATACTACACGACATTTTTTAAAGGAACAATTTATTTATTAATGCTCAACATAATTTCAGATCACATATTAGATACCCTGAGCAACAAAAACAACCACATTCATGTACAATTACTACTGCTTACAATGTTTACATAACATCAATACACAAAGTTACCTGTACATTCTGCGCATGTAATCCAGGAACAATACTCACATGCATCAAGAAAAGCAGTTAAACTGGGATTTCAAAATACTGGCTACACCATAGTTGCCCTCACAAACAAATCTATACAATCTATGAAAAGAGAGAATGCATTTGGTCGAGTTTCGAAACGTGGCACTATTGTGTCGCAGATGGATTAAGTAAATATTTTTCAGATCAGAGACGAACATGTGCATTGATAAAACTCTACTTTTACTGCACACATAGCTCACTTAACTACTGGCAAAGTGCACAGAGTGAATCGAATTTACAAAGTCCCATATGGTTCTGAAAACAATTGAATGTTTGCTTTTTGGTAAACAAACTATTCTATTTCAAAATATTTTCAGGTGCAATGCGGAATGCATAGTTGATATTTTTTAGTTTTTATAAAACAGTAAAAAAAAAAAAAAAAAGGCTGGAAATAAAGTGCAGGAGGGATTTGGAATAGGTACCAAAATAAGATTTAACTCAGAACCATTGGGTTAACATATTTTCGTCATCTTCACCTCACAGCAGGTTCGTTGTGTTTTTTTCTTTTTGAGATTATTTCAAGTGAGAAAGGCACATTCTGTTTTTCTTTTCTCTCAACAAACCAACAGCAAGTGTTTTTTAAAAGAGGATTCGTACGACTTGGAGGGCTTCAAAGCAGTTGGTTTTTTACATAGTAGATGAGATTGCTGTTGCCTGTTCCTACAACTGTAGCAAAGCCATCCTCATTGGTTACTTTTGAAAACTTTCAACACGTGACTAGGCGGGAAATGGAAATGCAAAGAGCGGATATTTCGACACGGGTGCCGTTATCACATAGGACGAGCGTTCGCCATTAAGATCTGATATACAGGCAGGACTTTGATAATGATGCAGATACTGCAAAATGCCACTACCAACTGTCCAGCTGGTTACAATTACAGCGAAGAAAGCAGCACTTACCTTAAGTAATTGACAGAATTTCACATTTTGATAAATGGCGGGATTACAAGAAATAAATGGTTTTGTTTCAATCCATTGGTTTGGCACATTATTAAATATCGTCAGTGAGCAGAACATTATACTATGGTATAAATACATATATAAAGTAATTGCACTAGATATAATTATCCTTCCAACACAAAAAAAATTAATACTAAAAGTATACAATGCCAAAAAGATTTTCACATAATGATATGATTCAATAAGTATAACACAATGAATGTTAGATATTTCTTTGGAAATATTACACAAAGACAAAGATTAACAACAAATCTTAGGAAAGAATATATTTCTATTCAAATAATTTATAGAGAGAATAAAATAAAAACTCAAAATGTAAAAAGACTTTGAGATTATGGGGTTAAAGGAATGAACACAAGCCCACAAGTAATTTGTTTTCTTCAATAATGTCTCTTGGGAATCACAATGAAAACTTCATATAAGTGATATTTTGTTTATGTCACATTTTAAGAAAATATTACTAGATCAAAATTTTTGAAAATTTGAGCATCCTGATTCATTTTTCCCTGGAACAATAAACCTTTTGATTAGAAAAGACATGGGTCTCAAACTCATAGGAATATCTCCTTCTGCCGCAACAACAATGCAGCAAATATTTTGAGGTTTATGTAAAACTGAACAGAAGTTTAATTTTAATTTTAAATATAACAAATATAATACACATACATATATGAAATTATATATACACTACATTTTAAAGCTTAAATATTTGTAAAACTATGTGTGATCTACAGACCAAATTTTATCACAAAATCAGCTAAATTTGTTTTTATCACAATTGAAAGCTGAATACATAATAATGGATGAGAATCTTCAATAAAACACAAGAAAACCAGATGATTCATAATTTTCCTCAATGAGAATAAGCCAAACTCGGAGCAACTGCGTTCAGAATTTCAACATCAAGCTTTTCTTTAAATATCTAATTGCATAATTTGGCACCAATATAACTATTTAAAAACTTAAAACATTTATAACAATATATGAAGAAAAACTTTCTAGCATTAAAAATTTTACATCAATTTGTACAATCTTAAAACACAGACATATGCACACACACAGCACAAAAAATATATATATTAATAATTGATTATTGCAAATATGTAGGGTCTCATACAATACCCCTGAACACGTCAAATTCTAAAAGAAATACTTCACACATTTTAACCCTATTCTATATTTAAAAAAAAAGGAAGAAAAAAAGAAAAAGAAAGAAAATTAAATTTGTATAAGTACAATAAAAATAAGATTAAATCATATTTGGTCTACAATAACTTAATAAAATCTCAATTTTCTTTCGAGTAAATATTTTTAAGACATTGCCATTGAATCTCTCAAATGAAAAAAAAAAAAAAAATGTATATATATATATAAACAAATTCTAGAACATTATGATAAACAACAGTTAATGACTGTTAAAAAACTGTCAGAAGGTCATAAAAACATCTTCTAATTGAAAGAGTTGTCCAATGGTATCAATAAAAGTATGTTTCTTAAATTCAGCTGCATGAGAAGGATTTTTATTGGTAGTAGGCGAAATTTAATAAATACTTTGCTCAGATTAGCTTCATCAATCTAGTACAATATGGGGCTCCTAGCTTGGAAACTCAATATTCGGAAGACCTGAACTTTTCTATAAATACAAAAATATTTATTTTTTAATGTTAAAAAATTATCGATATATGGCTACTATGTGCTGAAAATACAGTATTTATAGCTTCATTTTACACCTCTTTGATGCCACATGTCTGTAATATTAGTGTTTTGCTGAAATTGTGCACCATTTATTTGAGTTAGGTGAACAATTTTTTTAGAAAAATTTGATTCATTGGTTATTGATAGGCATATTGCACAAAGCATAATAATAGAAAGCAAAATCTGTAGATCATCATTGACAACGAATGATCTCAGCCTTTTTTTAGTATTTCACAGTACAGACTGATCATATTCTGGAAAATTATAGTACTGTTCTATAACGCAAGCTTCAAAAAAAATTCTACTTGCTCTCTCTTCTCAAGAAATAGAGGACTTCCTCAAAAATCTGTGACGGACCTTGCACTTACTATTATACGTGAAAGAGGCAAGTAGAGAACTGTCCTTCAGAAGGACAAGACTTATGTTTCAATAAATAAATGGAGTTCTTAAAGTTTCATTGCACTTAATCAGGTTTAGTATTTAAAAATATTTTATTTCTTTTGGGCTTTAGGATCATATTTCATACACTTTTTTCTTTTTTATACCTAAGAATATCATATTTCTGAATTGTTTCCAATGAACTTCATGGGGAGGGGGGTATTTGGCATGAACAATAGTAACATTAAAAAACATATCAATTTGATGATTTTTGCTATTTTTTGAGTCAAGATCTAAAATCTGGAAAGTTCCTAGTTCCAAGTGTGTTGGATTTGGAGCCCATATTGTACATGTATTTATAACTTTACTCTGAAAATAATAATTTAAAGAAAAAATTTAGCAAAACATTTTTTAAACTTATATAAAAGAAATAAATCTGTGAATATGAATCAAGAGTTCACACTCACTGTTTGATAAAAGCTGCGGGGCTAAGGGATAAATGGGTTTTTAAAATGCTCATGAATGATTTCAGATACATTTAGACATTTTGCAAATTAAAGTTAACCTTAAACTAGTTCAAAAACTAGAAGAATGAACTTCTTCCCTTTTCCAATATAAGAATATCATTAATGCAAAATAATTTAAACAAATAAAAATAATTTTGAAAAAAAAAAAAAAAAAAAAGTTAATACAAATACTTTAGGAATATAATAGTTTCAAAAAACTAAATTGGGTAGCTGGTCATTTATTATGCATTAAATCTTCATTTACAATGAAACCATTCAGTAAAATAAAATAAGTTATCGACCTGAATCTTAAAGCATGGAACAAGTTTCAAATTTGCCACTAATTTTTTAGCTCCAACTCTCCACTGCCATGTGCTTCCAAGTTAAAATAGTTATCATTTAGATGCAATATACATTAGAATTTAATCCTTTCATACTGAGATAAAAATTAATTTCCAATTTTGCAATACTTTTGACGTATTTTGATTTTGCTTTTATTTTGAACTCCAAAATAAAAGAAGTTTTATCTTTTTTGACTTCCTATGATTTTATCACAATAGAAATCTATTCTGAGAAGGATGATCATGCACCCATAGCTTAGCCTTGGACAATACTGTTTTTTACACCATTCCCTAATGCAAAGTATCACAACAGCTAAAATCTTTTTTTGACGCAAAGTTATAAGATACAAATAAATAACTTGGCTGAAAATACAATCAATTCTTTCTTATGCAATACCAAAGTGATAGGAGTTTGACTACAAAACAAAGATTTATTGCATAGTTGACAGCTGAAAACCTTTCTTTTAAATTAGAGATGTTTTAAGGCTGCAAGAACCCTGAAGTTTAATGGAAGTTATTTTGAAAACTAGATTTTCTTCTAAAATCATTACACCATAACACTCAGGAACTCAATGGAACAAGAATTAAGATTTTCCGATAGACAAGGAACACTAGTAAGACTGAGATAGAATGAGAAACCTGTTTTTAACAGAAGAAAAGTATGTCTATCACTTTGTTCACTCAAAATGTATCACTATAACTAGGATATTTAATATAGTTTTAATATACATATGATTCATTTGTACTTTCTAAGACATGAATTATATTTTCGAAGGCTTTATTTCCTGAAGGAAATATATTTTGACACAATCGTGTTTGCTTCAATACAGCAAAAAAATGGAATTGCCTTAAAATGTTTCATATGAAGCTTAACAATTAAAAATGTAACATATTGGTATCTATGTTAGTTTTTTTTGGAATGATTAGTTATGTAAATACATCTCAGTTACAGATAACTGCAAAAACTTTGTTACATATTAGCTATTTTTCGACAATGCTCATCCTATATTGGTCGAAAAATCCCTTCACCCGAGTGTATTGCGTGTAATGCAGACCAAAACGGCTATTTTTAAGAAACTGGCTTGCAAATTTTTATTTTCTTAGTGGCAATAATGCTTTGTTAGTTTATAAAAGGCTATAGAACAGAGAGCTAGTGACACCCTGTGTCATTGAATGGTTTAAAGCTCTATTAAAAATTTTTCCTAGATGGTTTTGTCCTTTGCAAGCAATATACCAATATTTACGAAAACAATAACCGTTGGTTTCAATTTCAAACAAGGGATTCAAAAAAAGGAAAAAAAAAAAAAGAGCTTGTATGTATATGTTTTAATTGCACAAATAAATATGTGCAGGTACGCATTTCAAAGCGTTAAATATTTTCTCCAATGTCAAAAGAAAAAAAAACATTTTATTGCCCCCCCACAAGAAACTTTTCACCTAAAACTGAGCAAAAGCTAAAATAACAGAACAAAACATTGAAACCATTTGATCGTTCAAAATTTTAAAGGGGTCTTCCCCCTTCCCAAAAGATATTGCGGCTGTAATCTACTTTTCCTAATAAAAAACATAAGATACAACATTTTAACATTCATATCTGCTATAAGACTTGGCATCCCCCTTCCCAAAAGATATTGCGGCTGTAATCTACTTTTCCTAATAAAAAACATAAGATACAACATTTTAACATTCATATCTGCTATAAGACATCAGTTATTTCAAGATAAACAAGATACAAGAGCATGCAACAAGGAAATTTATTCAAATTCGGACTAGTATGAAAAATTTCAGCTTGATAATTCATGTCATGTAAATTTTTGACAAGGCTATGTTTAACTACACAAATCACTTGATCCTGTATCATGTTAAGCTCATTATCGAGTTTGAGACCCAGTCCCCCAATAATACCTACTGTTCCACTACTTGACAGAATATTTAAAAATATAATAAATAAACTTCAAAAAAAAATCACCAATCAGAATCAAGGTATTTGCAAATTCTTTACATGAAGAACCACAAAACCTCTTTCAAATGGCTCGTGATTGGAATGGTCACTTGTGGGTTTATAAACACCAATGTGAGCACTCACCGGAATTAATGTGCGTTAAGCTCTAACATGATTCCTTGCAAATAAAGCAACATTGATGAACAGTTTTTCTCCCACACCCCAACTCAGAATTATATAGCTCTCTTTAATAGTAATAGTCAACTCAATGCATTACTCGCTGATGCTAAATAATACTTCCTGAGGAAATTTTCTGTCAAACGAAATTTTCTATTTACATACACAGCTGCCGAAACCAGTTATAGAAATGAGCCAATCAAAACACATAAACATAAGAAACAAATTTGTGGCACAAAGCTAATTTCACAGTACTAAGATAAAAACAAGGTATTCAGTTGCACAGTTACATTGTAAAACTTCTCAAAGGACTTGAATGATTAAAATGCAACTCAAACAAATTACAACATATATGACCATTTAAGAAACTTGACATTGTAGTAGTTAAAATACATGTAATATAAAATGCAAAACAAAAATTAAAAACAATTAAGATTTTCTTTATCAAGATTTAAAATTGGAACTTATAGTACACAACTGTGTGCACTGTCATAGATGTTTCAACATCTGCATTACATAATTATCAATAGTTACCTAAAGTTAATGGATATCACAATTTAACATGAGACAGAACACCAATGATCACTGAGATTTGAGTGTTGTTTCTGAATTTTTAATTTTTAAAGATGAAAATATTCGTTTAATGCAGAGCTTTTCCCCCTGCAATCTGCGTCTTTTCTAAGAAAAGCCAACTCAATAAATGGATATGAAAATTGTTCTGCTAGATAAAATAATTTGAATGAAAATGTTTCAAAGTATGTGATGAACATCAAAATCAGCTATTTCCTGAAATTACGCTTCATTGGTAGCAGATAAAAGCTTGTTATTCACATTATTTATTAATCTATTTCATGCATAAATTAACGTTATAAAATTATATGTAAGGCAAAATAGTTAAGTATACTCACAGGTTGAACTTTGCATATAATTATTATTTATACATTTAATAGTTGGCATTTCTTTTAAGCTACTTGAAGGAATTTTAACACTTTATAAAAAATTGATACGAATAGAATTGAACACGATATAATGAGCTTCAGATGTAAAAAAATACTTCAACACGCCAATCTCGATTTCCCCCCCTCCTTTTTTTTTTGACAAGGTTTGCATTAGACTGCTGAAGTACAAGTCATACTCCACAGAAAAATATTCTCAGTTTAAAATGAAATAAAGATGTATATTCAAATGCATCCCCAAGGCAATGTATGAGTGCAAAAATACTAATCACATTATGCGACAGGGGTAAAAAGGACAATCCTATATTATGCAACGACTGTTTGATTTTTTTCTCAGTGATTTTTTTCCTCCCAAGTATTGCATAAGGATAACAGCATTTAAATATGCTGTGGAAAAGGCATTGTTGTTTATTACAAATTATTTTTGGCAACAGTTTCCTGAGCATAAATTGGGGGGAAATGCTTTAGTACACACAAAAGATGCCAATTCAGTATAAAGAAATGAGAATGATTTTTCCCATTTATGTAATGCTCATTAAAGAGGGAAACTATTGCTAAGTGCAGACTTTACCAAAGTTTGGTCCATGACTGTTTAAAAATTAGTTTATTCTAATATACAATGATCGGGGAAGAAATATAAAACCAAGTATGAAATGCATGACTTTAAAAGTAAGAGAATTAGTATTCTGGGCAAGCCAAGTAAAAAACTGCAATATGTGCAGTACTAACATTTATAATTCATTCTACATCAAGGCTTATAATTCATTTGTAATAGACAAGACAACTAATAACATCAATTGAATACAAAGACACGACGACACAGAAAATGTCACAAGAGTATTGCCTCAACCTAATTTACAATCAATATCTAAAAGGAAAATCTATCTCAAACTCGATGTCATTATAGGAATCCAAAAAAATAAGTAAAGCTGAAAAGACACAACTGTTTGTTTCCTATTAAGAGTTCTACTTTAATATCAAGCACCTCTTGAGGATTTTTTCCTATTTATTTTGCACATTCATATCCTCAATGTCACCTTCAAGGCCTTTTCATTTTACTTTTTTACTTTTTAATTTGCACCATAAAACTTTAAAAAGTTAGAAAGCAATTAAGTGGTAAGAAAAAGTAGATTTCTTCCTGTAGAATATGTATAATTCAAAACCAGCATAACAAGCTAGTTGAAAAGGGAGGAACATCGGAGTGGAATGCCAACCATGCTTTTGAGTTCAAGGCCTATAGCAACGGAAGTGCAATGAATATAGATTTGTTTCTGGAAAACAAAAGCAAGTACGCAAAAGAAGATTTTAGAGCTACCATATACAATAAAGCGTGGACGGTAGAGCTTGCCTACGAATTGCCAGCCCAATATTCTTCCACTGAACAGCACAAGACACACAAATACACATTTATGTACAGATATAATTTTAAAATCATTTTTAACAATGGGAAGCAAAGCAAATTTTTGCTGCTGTAAGGCAATGATGCAAGTTAATTTTTCTCTACAAAAAATTTACACGATTAAAGAAAAGGATGGATGCGACTCAAATTGACCATGTTCGGATGGTCTCAGTTTGCTTTAGCCGTCGAGTAATTGTGCATGGAAAGCAAACTAAAATTCTTTTGATTAAATAAGGTATATATATGTAAATATATCATATTTTGCTGAAGTACAGCATCAATTAAAATGGCACAGAGATGATCTTTGGGCCTACAGAACCAACGCAGGACTGACCCAGTGGGAAATCCGCTTGGTCCATAATTTAAGCACCAGAGGCACAAGGGAAAAATTGTGTGGCAACCTCTAGCACAGAAACTCGCCTAAATTGCAACGACTCCTTTTTAAGTACAGTTGACGCAAAGGAAGTTTGTTCCAAATAACTCGAATATGATTCATGGGTTTTAAAAAAACTCCCTTTAAAATATAGAAACAAATATAAGACTTCTTTTCCTAAAATACATCAACCTTTATTAATGGCTAGGGCACTCACAAGGCTAGATTTCAATTGAGGTGGGATGATAGTTCTCGAAAGAAAACACACCAATTACGATTTGTCTTAAATGAAGAAAGCTGATATGTTCATGAAAGCTAGGTATTTTCATTTGAACCAGGGATGTTTGAAAGTAAATGAAATGTTTTCCACAAACATCCCATTGACTAATGAGAAGAGATGGCCACATGCATTAATAGCAATGATGGAAAGAGCCCACTCCAAAAGAATGCATGTTTGAGGGAACATAAACCATAGTGTTGTATTTTTTTTTCTTTTTTTTTTTTTTTGCTCACACAAAAAGGCAGTACTTGACATCACAAAAAAGTCGGTAAAAAAAATATGACTACAAATCACCGGGTAACACACCTTTTTTAGCAATAAAATTAAGAACCATACTTATGCTAACATCATTTGCCTACTGATCTAAGTTGATATAAAAAGTGGCTCTCAAATATTTTTAGGCATGCACACCCATTGCACAAGCTCAATTGATATAATGGCTTCATGATTTCCCATTGGCCAACTTCAAAACTCAATACCTTGCTTTCTTGGAATGTAATCAAAATTCAATCTCTTTAAATGCATCAACTGGTACTGCAACTTAACTTGTTTGCAAGTGGGTAAGCGCACCCATTTTGAGAACCACCGAAATGAAAGTAACTGATGCAATGCATATTGGCTACTTGATTTTCCATGGAAGAAAAATGGATATATAATATATATACTTTTTTTTTGTCTTTTTATCATTATCATCCCACTAAGGGAAAGGATAAAATATTTTGAAGCAAGCTCTCTGATTTGATCATTGAAAGGTGAACTTTGGCAAGCTATCAAGTGCTGATGAAAAGGCAAATGTCAAACATGAAGAGAAAGTGCAAATATTTGAAAAGGATAAAAAGGCAATAGATTTAGAGCACTCTCTAAATGCAGCCATTTGCCAACATTAGCACCAGGTATAAAACTACACAAAATGCACTTTTTTAAATTAATTTTCATTGATCACATTTATAGTTGACTTGGTGGGAAACTCTTCCCAAAACTCTTGATATTTGATATTCATATTTACTTTGTGTTTATTTCAGCAAACATACACATGTACTTATATTTATCACACAATTTCGAATGGATTCTCTCACTACACAATTTGCACAATTATTTCACATGTTCCGAGCATACAGGGAAAATGGAGGTGGTTAAGATTCTAAAACTCAATATAGGAAACAACTAACCTGTATGTACATTTTTGCATCAACATTGCTTAAAACATATCATGCTTAAAAAATACCTGATTTTATGAAAGAAACGAAATAATTTTAGAATGTAGTGACTAAGTACCTCTCCCTCAGAGATAAAGAATCTTATCCTCCCCCAGGGAAAACTATAGAGTAGTTTAGGAAATAAACACTGAAGTTATTTAACACATATGCACTTTTATATAATTAAAATGCAGTCATTAGAAAGACTTATCAAACATAGTTCATAAGAGCAACGTCAAACTTAACTTATTTATACAGAAACTTCAAAAACTGACACATGAATAATATACACAATAACCGTTATTAATTTTTTCTAAAAAAGAGGTCGTTAAGCAATAAAATAGTACAAATAATAACATTAAATTACAGCAACAAAGACAAGATACATGAATCTCAAATAAACTTTTTCAAAAGAAAAACAAGAAACCATTTGATAACTGATAATTTTCACTCGTAGTTCAATGCACAAGAAAACTATACACATGAGCTGTCACCAAGTCATGAATATTTAGGTCAAAGATCGAGCAAAATTCAACATCAGATGACTAAATGTGTTTGATAATCCACCAAAACAAGATTGATATGGCAGAAAATTTTTTAAGGCTTTTCTCCTGTGGCACTTAAAATACTGGAGACAGTTCAATACTTTAATATAGTTGTTTGATTTGCTCTCTTCAGTATTAATCAATGATTGTAACCGAGCAATCTAATGGGCTCGAATCAGGCAATCAAATGGTCAAAAGAAAAAAAAAAGTAATACAATGTTACAATAGCCAGGGGAAAATATCACACTCTAGCATATGCAATCTTAGTTCGTATCATTTTGACAATTACACATACTGGAAGAAGCAACATGGCTATTATAACACAAAAGTGTTCATATCACAATTATGCTAGACTTGAGAGACATAACAGTCTATTAAGATGCCAACCAAAGCTGTCCATCTCCATGAGACTGCATGAGAAGGAATTCTCATTTTGGGGGGCAAAGTTTTGCTACTAAAAAGGCATCTCAGTTTGATTTTGTAAATTTTATGTGAGATGCATCTCTCACATAGGTTCACCACCTAGAAGATCACCAGGAAGGTAAGAATTCATAGGATTTGTACTTGCATCATGATCATTGCTTGGCTGAGATGTACCCCAGAGGCTAGGGTTAGAGAATGACCAGAGTTGTGAAGTGGAGACGTTCCCACTCCAGTTGGAACCACCGGCTCCATTGGCAGATCCCCCATAGAATGTAGATGAACTAGAGCCATGGAAGCCAGTAGTGCCCCCAGCACTCTGTTGTTGTGGCTGTTGAGAAGACCAGGTATTGCTTCCAGCCTGACCAGAAGACACTTGTTGGAGGTACTGCTGAATTTCGCCTTCACTCGGCATATCCGCAAGCATGGTAGTGTTTCCTAAGACACAGTTGTTCAAAGCAGATTGGGCCTTGGAAGCTTCTTCACGGGTAGAATAGCGAACTAAAGCAACCCCACGGTTTAAAAATAAGTGAAACATTTGCAATGGACCATGCTGCATGCAGAGAGTTTTCAATGTTGATCCATCAATCTGAAAACAAGAAGGTATTATAATTTTAAAAACTTCCTTTATCATGTAAAAGTAAAAAACAGAATATAAAAGGCATTTCATAAACTATTTAATACATTTCAATTGTGATTAATAAAAAAGATGAGAAAAAATTCTTACTTGAGGAGTCAGATTTCTCAAAATCAAGAAAGTTGAGCACTGTGGACGATCCCAGCCTACAAAGAAATTACACTTAAGTCAGCTACCAAAAATATCTTAAAATTGAAGGAAATATGTAATTTTGTCATAAGAGATACATAAAGATAATATTAGTAGCAGTGGTCTGCCCAGGATTTTTCAGATTTTTTTTTTTTTTTTGTAAAAAAAAAAAAAGAAATTTTGTCAAATTTTGAAATTTGAATCAAAGGGACTTCCAGGCTGTATGATTTATAATTAATTTTGTGAAAGCTCTGGTTTGGTCAATCAGAAATTTGTGAAGGTTCAATTTTAATTATGGTAAAAGCAAACTTTCGCGAGGCTTAATTTTCATGGCCCACTGTAATCAAGCCATGCCATATATTTTATACTTCAACTCTCAGTTCTCTTCCAATGATATCTTCATTATCGTGAAAATCGGTGCTTTTACAGTAATTTAATTTTGAGAAGGCTCTGTAAACAGACTGAAATTTCCGTCAGTCAGACTTTTGACTTTAATACAGCCTAAATGTGAAGTGCTGGAAGCCATAACTTTTCCGGACTTTGGAATTCGCCGGATTTGAGATCTTGACTCAAATGATAGCAAAAATTGTTTTGTGGAATGTTTGGACTATGCTTGCACCAAGCTACTTAATCTTTCTCCCCTTTACAAAAAATGCAGAAAAACATTTTGGCAACAAAAGTTCAAGGAGCCCCATAATGAAAGAAACTAAATCTGCCAAAGTATATTTATTTCATTTATTTATTTATTTTTTGCAAAAAATTCCCAATTCCATTTACTTCAATCTTCTTAATTGTTTATTTATTCAAATTAAAAGATAGTAAAAAAACTATCTTTTTGAATTTCTTTTAATGAGCTGAGCTACTATTATAACTAAAAATAAAAATAAAAGATTTTTATATTTCATTGCCATCTAAAACATCCAAACATCCCTGATTAACTTTTTAGACCCCCCCCCCCATCTTCATAAATTTAAGATAAATACTGGTGAAAATTAATGACAAAGTTTACTCACAGATCAACTTGAAAGCAAAAGAATTAACATTTCAGAGTGTGTTTAGCAAAATGACTAGCATGCAAGTTTTGGATCATACAATATGAAATACATGGGGAGTTGAAAACAATGTTAAAAAAATATATTATTGTCCACCTCGGTAAAATTAGAATAGATAGAAAATAAAAATGAGGTAGTTTTATACAAGCAGATCCTATCAGAATTCAAAATGCGCAAATAATTGGAACTTTTGCGTACACTTAAAAAAGCCGATTCATACAAAAAAAAGTGTTTGTACGAAAAATTGCTTTGCATTTATTCCAATATTATTTCCATTGTTTAATGTTTACTAATGAGAAAATACAATGTAAACCATAAGTGGATGCTGAAAATTGCCATAATATTATATCACAACACAAATAATAATACAAAAGATACTCGATACATTGCAATAGCTACAAGCAGACATTTGAAAGTTCGTCAAACAAACAAGGTGGTTGAGGGTTTTGGTGAAACATTTTTTTGCGTGATGCTTAATTAATTTGAGCTATGCTTACTTAATAATGACAATTGTTTGTTTCCTTTGTTACTACTAAAAGTTATTCTTTGTGCTATGCAGTAAAGACTCTGAGGGGGAAGGAAGCTACTTTGCAGGAAAATGGAAGATCTAGACAGGTATTCATTACTGAACAAACAGACCCTAGATCAGTACCAGGTGAACGAAAACGAGTCGATTGACAAAAGATGGTGCTGCTTCTTTAGTAAAGAATGGTTCAGAGGTTGAAGAACCATCTGTTCATCTTCTTAAAAGATGAAAAATACTTCTTGTTAGCTTTCATCAAGCAAAAAGTCTAAATTTATCCGCATCATGTTAAATTTAAACTGCATTATTACTACTGTAAAATGTTTTTTTTTTTTTTTTTTTAAAGAGCATATATAGGGAGAAAAAAGTAAAACAAAGGGAAATCTTACTACTTAACTAGTATTAAAAGACCCAAAGATTTAAAAAAAAAAATTAAAAATATTTCACCTTGAGTAGTAGTTAATCCTGGGGGAGGTGGATTGCGAGACTTGGACAATGATCCCCATAAATCTGAAGATCCAGGTCCAAAATCAGAGCCCCAGCTTGGTTTTCCATTTCCAGGCTTGGCTGTCCCATTTGAGCTTAAAAAACAGTAACTTATTGTACAAACTAAAAATTTACAGTTACTAACATGACATGATTGAATAATTTAAATAATCAATATTCAAATTACTAGACAAAAAAAAATAAAATAAAGAATTAAAATTACCTATTATGACTGGCCGAGGTTGCTGGATTAAATACCCAGGTGCTTGATGTAAGACTACCAGCTGTCTCACTACTGGTATTAGCAGGACTAGTTTTGGATGGCCAAAATAGATTCGATTCTTTTATATTGTAGACTGATAAAGGAGATCTAGCAATACTTCCTGGAGTAATGTGGGGGTCATCTTCAATATTTTTCAACTGTGTACCTTTCCATGGCTTTCCAGGTTCAAACTCGGGCACCAGATCTGTCAAATTGTATGAAGAATGAGATGAACCAGAGGCAGTTGTAGGCCCAGTGCTATCTTTGTTATCAGATGATTGCCCATTACCAATTGAAGTTGGATCGTTATTAGAAGTGTTTGCATTCTCTGTGGAAGACTGCACAACCTCAGGCCAACCAGATTCTCCATGTGAACGGGTGGATAAGCCAGACCAAGTGCTATCACTCTGGTCCAGAAGTGGATGTAAAGTGGACCCTGAATTAGGAGTGCTGCTAGTGACTTTTGAATTCATTGTTCCAGGGGCAACGGCTAAAATCAGAATTTCCTCCGACAGAACCTTGATTCAAATCTCCGGGGGGGACACATTGAATTTTCATCCTTTTCACTGGAGGAGAGCTTCCATTGATTGAGACGGGACTGGTGGTTTTGATGTGGTACATCTATGATTGAGAGGTACACGAAACTCATGATGAAGCCCAGACATTGCTTCAACATTGGGCTTGAAGATGTCAAGTGAAGGTTGAGTGTTATGATGCTGCGGGAGAGGTTGTTGTGGAATCTAAATTTAGAAAAAAGATACCAGTAAACTAAAGTTTCTTTGGGAAAACATCTATTATTTCAAGTGTTCCTATGAGATAAAAGCATTTATTTCAATTCTTTTCATTTTCACTACCCCCCTACCCCCTAAAAAGGAAAAACATACAATACACAGCTCCGGTCCCCCCCCCCCCCACTACTTTAACATGTTTGTCTCAAAAAAGAAGAGAGGTAAACATATATACACAGCTTTTTTGTTTTCTTTACACAGGGGTCTGTCCAGAATTTTTCACATGGTCCCTTTTTTATGAAAAATCAAATAATAAAAAAATTATAAATATATTTTTGATGGAAATTATTTCCCTAAATATAAATTAGGGGATCTAGGTTCCATAAAAAAAGCTAAAATTTCGTATTTTTCACTCATTTTTGTTTCTTGCTTCAAACTTTCAATATCTTAACTCTGCACCTTATTTAGAACATTTAAAAAAGAAAGGAAATGTGGATTCTTTAAAAATAATTGTCAATTCATTCAATACACTGAAATTGATTCTGATTTTGAGGTGAGTATTAAAGGGAAATCTTGCGATTTCTATTGAGGCAGTGAGAAGCAAAGGGATGTAAGTGGCAAAATTAAAAATTTGGAGATAACCAGTGCACATGGTAGACGAACATCTCCTCTGTCTATGGGCAAGAGATGGTGCTAGTACCCCTGGTAGTTGCTGCCATACAGCATGATTTAGGGAAAAAAAAAAAAAATTAATGAAAGTCTACCTAGGATGTTATCTTTACATGCCTTTTACTCAAAGCTTGAAAATGTCCACTTACTTCACTTTGCTTCTCACTGCCTCAATTGTGATTAATACAACAATTGGTGAGCAGAGATATTAGAACCTCATAACTCATACTGTAAAGTAATGCAACAAATGATTATGAAGCGATAAGATTGGTGGGGGAAAATTTTGTTCAAATATCAAATCATTGGACTTAATTTTTAAAATTATTTTTAAAATTTTAAAAATTAATAATAATAAATTTAAATTTTTTTGGAGAAATAAACTGCAATACCAGACATTGATTAAAGAGAGAGAGAGAGAGAGAGTTGGCAATTCTGTAAAATCTATATGTATAATTAGTAATCAAATAAAATGATCAATATACCTGTTTGAGATATAGAGCTTGATTAGCACAAATTTGGTTTTGAAGATTGTTGATTCTTTGTTTGGTTTGAGCAACTTGAACACTTAATTGTAAAGCAGAATTTGAGTTAGGCAACCCTTGCTTGGACACATGACTACTCTGTAAAACTTGTTGCGATTGCAATTGGCTTAAAACTTTGATTTGTTGTAAGAGCTGATATAGGAATTGAAGAGTTTGAGGAGCTAATGGCTGGTTAAGGATCTGAAATTAAAAGGAAAAAATATATAATTACACAATGATTTTACATTTAGTCTGAGCTTAATTTTTTAGAAAAGTGTGGAAACTCTTTGTCCTCATAACTTTTCATAATACATAAACAGGCCTGAATACCACCTAATAATTGAGAATTCACATGAAATTGGAAAGCATGGAAGCTTAGCTCCAGGGGCATTCCACGGTATTTTTAAAATTATATAGAGTCCGTAACGTGACCTTTTTTTGCCATAACTTTTTAATTTACCATTTGATTTGCAAATTATTTTAATTTGAGCTGGTGTGTTGGTAGGAAAAGATCAAAATAAAATAATATGCTAATGAAACAGTAAATTAAAAAGTTATGGCAAAAAAGGTCACGTTATGGACTCTACATAAATGTCAAAAATACCTTGGAATGTCCCTCCAGTGAGTTCTCATGCAAGCTAAGCCCTGTGTTTAGTATCATAATTACTCATTTTAACATTAGAAATGTTTAGTTCTGAACAATATTTTTGACATTAAGCGTGAAGTATTATATTACTTACATGTTACAAGAAGTTTTTTCTACTAAAAGCTTTTAATGGACTATGTTTACCACTTATGTGTTACAATTTTTTACATATACAAAAATATCATAAAAGTTACATAAAAAACAAATTACCTAACTTTAAAATGTTTTATCTTCTGCTTAATACTTATTTTTAAGTTGACATCACTATAAGTGATAATAAGGGAAACTGTTCAAGTAAACATTTTTGACCCACAAAACATTTCTCTTATGTTTTTTTCATGTGACAAGAAAGAGAAATTTTCCACTAACAGGTTGCATTCTATTTTTGTGAACAGTAATAAGTAACTTCATTTCTAAGTAAAATGCAGTTTTGAAGTACAGTGAAACTTCTCTGGAGCGACCACTCTCTGTTCCTGAAAAAAGTGGTCGTTAATGGAGGTTGGTCGTTCTTAGAGGTCAATTTCGAACATGCTAGTATAGCACCAGTAGCTTTCATTTATCTTCTTCCTGTAGTCTATTAATCAAGGACATTATAATAAGAATGCATTTAAAAAAAGAAACTTTTTTTTTTCAATATTAAATATACTTCTTACATGATTTTTCCGTTTGAAAATTATTAACTTTCCCATGTAAGTTTATGACTTCTACAATTTTCTTAAGTATGAGATAACTCACTTTTTTGACTTTTTGACTGCGATGTATGGTGATGAAATGCAGAATGCAACTTCACTGAAACCAATTCTTGAGCTATTCAATTGTGCTAAAAGTAGATTTTAACCACTTAATAAGTTTCGTTCTAATCCCCCTCTCCTGTGAGCAACCAAGAAATTCCAAGAAACAATCTTTTAGAGAACTTCTATTCTTATCAGCCTCCCTCAATGACAGCGGTGCATGCTTGACTTGCCTTAAGATGTGCATTGCTACCTTAGCTTCCCAAGCGTCCAAAAAATACCCCCCCCCCCTTTAGCGACATTTTTGATTTTCAAAACAGAGGGCAAGAAATTAACATGGTTAGGCCCACAAGAGAATAGATTTTAATCCCTTATTCTGGTTTCTTTTCACTTTGCTTAACAAGTGAAAGCTGATCTGTGTGTGAACTAAATGCTCTATTGCTTTTCTTCTGTTGTTTCTCTCTTTTTTGGGGTTTCTCTAACAAAAACTCCTATATTGTTAATGCTGAGGAGTTATACGATTAGCTGGCTGTTGTAAGAGGTTTCAGTGGTCTTTCTCAGAGGTATTTTAACAGATATATGTGGTGAGTTTGCATCACCACGATTTGTTTTGTTTCGATTTTGTAGATTTCCGCTGGCGAAAAGAGCTGTTCCGAATCTGTTTGCATTCTCTTCGCTCCTTGCATTGTGTTTGGTTCTTTTTGCGTAACCGCTTGTGTCGCTCTGTTGGCGGAGCGCCAATTGCTCCGGGTCTGTGACGTCATGATAACTTTCCCCCATTATGAGCTGGTCCGTTTGTCGGTTAGACTTGGTTTTTGTTTATCATTCCAGATTTTCTAGAAGCTTTGGTTTGTTGCGACGGTTAGAGATTTTTTTGCTGTAGCACCCTACGGGGTCTACAGAGTTTGAGTGAATGGGGGACGCTATCTGAATTGAGGAGACGAGATCGGGCTGCCATGCGAGATGGTGGCGTTTTTGGACTGTAGGAGTACATTCCGATCTGAACATGCCATGTGAGAGAGCATCGGGGAACGATTTACGCAGGGTGAACTGATGACCCTAATGGGAAAGCACTCTTCGTCCGGAATGCCTACAGATAAGTACTAATCTTTGAAAAATTGTATATTTTGGACTATTTTCTATATCTAAATGTTGGAAATTTGTGCAGTGGAATCGGCTCTATTGATAAAAAAATGAAGGAGCTGAAAGCTTTGAACAAATCAAAAGGTTTACCGAGTATTACGATAACTTACAAACTTTGGGCCTTTGCCGTGAATTCTTTGGCATGAAAAAAAAAAGAAAAAAAAGATATAGAGTTGGAAAAGACATACAATAATTTCAATTATTATCAGAAGTAAATTTGGAATTAGTTTTTGTTCTCTAAATCTTTGGGAAACTCGTTAACGATGCTTTCTTATCACTGGTCGGTTGAAATTGAAGTTTTGCATTTTGAAATGCCGTTTTTGATATGTTCTCTCTTTTAAAAAAAAAGCAGTAATTTGAATTTATTGTCTATGTGGATGGTGTCAGAACATGAATTGTGATATTGGTAAAAGAAGTGAGATATTCTGTGTGGTATCGTGGGTATGAAACTTATATCTGTTGCATGAATATAGTCGGGCATTTGTGTTCTTTTTAAAAAGTTGGAATTGAAGAGTTTATGAAGTATGAGTATATTCTGTCTGAAGGATGGGTATTAATTTTCTGAATATTAATTGTGAGACACGCCACTACTTTGTCTTGTTTATTGAAGATAAATTGAAATTAAAGAAATTGTTTTTTTATGAAAATTCTGACTCCTCATGTTTGAGTCTGGTACTCTTATTACATTACCGTATTTGTGCATACGGTATTTAAAAAAAAGAAACTGTTCTCATCACCGCGGACTTGGGTTTTGCGACATGTTGTTCAGACAACGCAATGGGAGGTAAACAATGAAAAGAGGAAGCGGTCGGGAAGTTTTGAAAATAAGGTTGTGGAAAATGATTTTGTTTTCATTTTCAAGTTTCACTGTCTTTATATTCTTCCCGGAATTCTAGCGTCAAGAACAAACTCCATGATGACATTTCCGAGCACCTCCTTTACAGTCATGAATTGGAGATGAACCGCTTACGATCCGGCCGTCTTCAAATAACCGTTCACGTATCGATAAGTACCCAAACCTTCGTTATCATTTATCTATGAGTCTTTATATCATACACCATAATATGACATCCCATGTATTTGTCACCCTCCTTCAAGAAATTTTTTTAGACTCTCCTTCCTTCCAACACCACATCATCATATATAAAATAATATTATTATTTTAAATTCAGCACACTATATACGGGGAAAAATTGGTGCCCCAGAAAGTGGGAGTTGATGTAGGTGGTCGCTATATACAGGTGGTCACTCACAGAAGTTTCACTGTATCTGCAATGAACTGACTCTTTGATCAATGTGAAGGGAATAGGCTCTACACAAGGGTGACACTTTGTAAATCCCGTTACATATCCTGCTTTTACACTCAAATATGCAAAATACTTTCTTTGCAAAATCTTTTATATTTCTTTAATGCTCCCTCACTACAAAATCTCTACAAATCAGACAAGCTCTTGTTGCAACTTAGCATATTTAATAGATTGGTTTAACCGATAAAGAAGAAAACCATAAAATTATGACTTCATCTAGCATGGGAAAGAAATCCTGTCAGATAGTCAGATAGAACAATTATGTAAAATTGAACTACTTTCAATTGTTTCAATCAAAAAGTAATTGAAGGGCGAGAAGTGTGAAGGGGGGGGGGGGGGGGTGTTAGGGAGAAAGTGGGTCAGTTCTAGTTGTACCCAACCTAAAATTCCTTTTACAATAACTGAATTTTAATGAGAAATTATTAACATATTATATTATCCCCACAAATTAGAGCTGTATTTAAGATAATTCTGATGAAACAAAAAAAGGGCGAGGGGGGGGGGGGGGGGAATTAAATTTCAAAAATTTTCTTTTTTATCTTGGAGGCAGAAAAATCTTCAGTTTTCACAATAATGACAATTTATGACACTATATGCTGATCCCTTTCCTTAAGTATAATGCCATTAAGTGGTGGGGTTACAAAAATCTATAATCTCAATTTTTGAAAAATTGGTTTGTGATTCAATTTGAATATTTTTCCTGAAATCAGCGTGCAAATATTGATCAGAATCAGCTATTGCTTTGTAATCACTTTTTAGTTGTAGGCCTGTTGTTATCCATACCTAAACACATCTATATACATAAAACAAAGAATATAATGTGTGTGTATGTTCCCCACAAATCCGGTTTACGTCTGATCTGGACCAAATTTGGCAGCAAATTTGGCAGGGAGGTACTTAGACACCCAAAGAGGAACGTAGGGAGGTTTTTGAACGCCAAAAAAGAACCGAACCGTTCGAATTTCGATTTTTAGGCCCGAAAATAGCATTTAATGGTTCTTTCTACCTGAAATAAATATCCGGTCAGTTTAAATTTAGCGCCATTTGAATGTCCGCGAAAAATATCCCTGAAATTGAGTTAATTCATCAAAATTTCCAAAAAAAAACCAAGGCTGTAAAATTACCAGGAAAAAATTTAAAAGCATTATTAAGCTTAATGAAATAGAATTACATATCAGAAAATTATCAGCTCGAATAAAATCATTCAGAAGGTTGCAACTTTTTTTCTTGACTGTGACTAAATAAAATTTTGTTTCGAGGTAAAAATTTCCCCTTTTGATTATTATTTGGTGATTTATCTACTTTTTTTTAAAGGCTTTTAGTTGTTAAATTAATTTATTGGCGGATTTTTGATTTGCCACTTTCTCTCTTTAAGAATGATTATTTTGACGGGAAATTTTAGTATCTTTTTCTCAAATTGAAGCCTGATTGTTGAACACGAGTCACTTTAAATAACTTTTATTTTCGAGATAGACCGTGCAAAGCAGCTAGTTTGTCTATATATATATAAAGGAGACAATGTTTGCTTCTGTATGTGCAAGGCCACATAGCACCTACAGCCTTGAAATTTGGTACAAAATTTGAACATACTCAGGGGGATTGATAAATTTGGAATTATTTTTTTTTAAATAAGTTTTTTAGGCAAAAATTTCAGGTATTTCATCTAATGGGAGGGGGGGGGGGGGCAAAAATTCCCCCAGCCCTTTAACATTACTTGTCATTCACTCAATTAGTTAGAACAGGAGATATGCGCGCTTCTCATTTATTGAACTTTCAAGGCTAAACGTGATTCATATTACCTTTACATACAGCAGGAAGTGCAGAAATCTTTCGCTGAGGTAGCTACCAGTTGACTTGGACTCACTTTTTGGTTTGATAATCACACATTTGAATTAAAACTTTTTGAACATTCTACGCATTTTTTTTTTTCCTTTCTCAAATGATAGCTGTATTTATATAGTTTGTTTTTTCCACTTAGGAAATGTTGTCATTGCTATGGTATCATATTTAATTTTAATTATCTTGTTTTTCAAAATGTTTTATTGTACTAATTTTAGGCTACATTAATTGTACCCATTTTAACTGAGTAGAAGTTGAGATTTTCTTTTTCATTTGGAGGATGTAGAACATTCATTTTATACTAATTGCATTAAGTAATTGAGTTAAATCCATTTTCTACGAGGGATAGGATTTTCATTTCGCTCTTTATATGTGTCTTAACATACATTATTTTTCTGCGATGGAAGGGGAGAGAGCGAGACTTTCGTTTAAACATTTTCCTTAAAAAGATCAGATAGCTAATCAATTAGTTTGTTTTGCTCGCTAATCGGCTGGGTTGCGGCAAAGTTGCTGTTTGGCAAGTTGGGCGATAATCAACAGGGTTGGTGGATTATTTTACCGTTTAAAGCAACTGCTAATGTAATTACCCTTTTTATTCCTTCGGCTTTTTTTTTTAATTGCAAAGAAACTTTTAAAGATTTTTTAAAGGGTGTGAATGCATTTTAGTAAAAGAAAAATGATTATTTTACATGGGGGGGGGGCACATTTATTCAAGGGACTTCTTTTAAACTCTTAGAATAGGAATTTTCGTACGTGTACTGTTAGTTAGCTTAAGGCAGGGGTAAATTTCCTGCTTTAGATAACATTCTTAGGGAAAAAAAAGTAAATGTTTGTGTTAGTATCAACAGCTCCATTTAGACATTCAAGCTTGAAGAAACACTGATTAAAATATTATTTATAATTTTGAAACCAAAATTTCAAAATATATTTATTACACAAAGTTATTTTGCAAAAATGAGCCACACTAAAATACAGATATTAAAGGCCTAATTTTCAGTTAAACTTTTATGAGTTAAAGCCAAAAGAAGATGACAAAAACACTTTCTTAAAACTTCCCAAAAAAATGTACATTTTAATTGAATTTGGGGTTATGTATTAAAGCAATTAATATCCTTTCAAAATTTCAAATTTAACTGTATATGATAAAGTTAAGCATTGTTTCTAACATTAGTATCATCTACAGCATATTAACTGTTAAAGCACTTTAGATATACAAAACATGCTACACTTTATTTCATGATTCACATTTTGAAATAGCTAAAAATGTTGCCTTGTCATCCTTGTACATGATTCAATTTAGTAAATGCATAAATGAAAATACCAAAACATTTTTTTCAAGAACTAGATTTAAAATTGTACGTACTAAAATTCTATACATCTCTTGATTAGTTTGTTATAGAAAAATAGCTGAAAAGATTTTGTTAACTGAAAAAAAAAATTCAGTCAACACATAGTGAAAGTAACAAGAGCAGAATGGAAAATCGAGATTTTAACTCTTTAAAGATTGAAAGCTTTTATTATATGTTTGATGCAAAAACACACAAACAATAGCAGATTTAAAGAAATTAACAATTAATGGTTTTAGCATGCTGAGAAAATTAACAGAAAAGAAAAGCGAAATGTATAGAAAAAAATAACGTACATCAATTACCTGAGCGTTCAAATGGCCAGCCTGGACTGCCATTTGTATTTGCTGCACCAAATGACGAAGTTGAGCACTAGTAGGAAATTTTGGGCTTCCAATAGCAGGAAGGTTATTCTGGAAATAGATAACACTTGACATTCACATCAAAAAATTCTTCAAACTTCAAATATCAATGCTAATGAATTTTTTTTAATAAAGTTGTTTTATTTACCATAATAAAAATCAAAAGAACTTAAGTGTGTATTGATTATTATTGTAGAGAAATCATAATGGATGAGCTTACAAATTTTCTTCACAATTCAAATTATCAAGCACTGCTCAACTGCACATCAATACTACATTCCAGAGTCCCCATACTTACCACTACAAGTGGTTTAACTGGTTGGATGGGGCCCTGAAGGCTCTTTTTTTGATCCGGACCAAGAGCTGAGCAACCCCTGATCCAGCATCCCCAAAGGTATTGATTTGGAATTGGAACCTGGAGAGCTTAGTGACCATGAACGTATTTAATGTGCGCCAGTCACCATTAGTGAACATTTAGGATCTTCAATCGGCTGGCATTAAACCTGGGGCCCTCCATTTATGAGTAAGAAGCCTTTATCGATCCACCACCACAACCTCACATCAAATAATTGCTTACATCTCATAAATGCACAATTTTGAAATCAAATTCAAACTTTTCCCATTAAATTGGAATCAGATAAATGCAATAAAATCAAGCTTCATTGAGAAAATCAACTAAAATTGTATATGACTCCTTAAACAACTAACATGCTTGGTGTTTCCTACTATTTGTGCCTGTCCCTTATTTCACTTGTGTTTCAAATACATTGCCATTGAAAGTTCTTTTTGTCAAATGTTTACAAAAAGAAATTTGTTATTGCAAAAGATCAAGTATGCAACTGATAAATAACCTCAACAATTGCTTTCAAATGGCTAAAATTTTTATTCCTTCTGAAAACAGACTTTCATATTTAATGCATATTTCTGCAATGATAATGTCTTATTAAATGGAAGTTTATACATTATGTAATAAATAGGATTTAATATGAAATTGCAGAAAATAAGTAATTATTTTCTACCTTTTCAATGCCAAAATTTTTAACTCTTCTAAGCTAGAAATCCTTATTATCTTTTGATTTTAAAAATGACAATCAATTTTCAAATAGAATGCAGCTGTTTCACAACACCGACTTTAATAATTTTAAAAGCATTTCTGAAAGAAAAAAAAATACTACAAGTATTGCTTTTAAAACACCTGACACTGAAGAATTATAAGTTTGTTAAAGAGATGTTGTTGAAGAAAAATTATAAAAGGAAGATAATCATTAACAATAGGGACTTCAGAACAGGGGATGAAATTCAAATTTTTAATTTCAGCTATTGGAAGAGGAATTTGTCAGCAAAACTTTTGCACGTCCTGCCTTCTCCCTCTACAGGAGACATGACAACAAGTATGTATCCGTGTTTGTCAAGACCTGAACAAATTAGAAACAAATTTTGTTTTGAAAACTTAAAAAGAATAACTTCTTACCATGTTGAACATCTGATATGATTGCTGTTGCTGCTGTTGTTGTTGTTGTTGCTGCTGCTGCTGTTGTTGTTGTTGTTGAAGAAGCTTTTGCAACAGAGCTGGAGATATATTGCTCATAGACCCAGCAGCACTCTGACCTCCAAGAGCAGAGTTAAGAAGATTGTTGTTGGCACTTGTACCCTGAAATAAATTTTAGAAATAATTATTTAAAATATTAGTTAGTACTTTGGAGATGATTGTGGTTTTGGAAGCATTTATTGTCATCTTGGTTAGAGATTTAAAAAACAATTCTCCAGCTTCCAAAGCTTGCAAAAAAAAAAAAAAAAAAAAACTTTTTGAATTTTCAAAATTAATTTGAATTCTGAAATTTTGAATTCAAATTATGTTTTTCGCAATCATGAGTTGCGACAGTGCCCTACTCATGGGGGGCTATTGCTTCTAGAAACAGCTCCTGTCCCCCCAAGCCTACCCCTCCTCCTAGGCAGTTATGTGTGTATAGTTGTGTGTGTGCGTGCAGGGGCGTGTGTATATGTAAGCACGTGTGCATGCATGTGTAGGCTTGTGTGTGTACGCAGACCTGTGTGTATGCACGTAGGCGTGTGTGTGTGTGTAGGACATGGACGTCTCCGACCATGAGAAGCGTATAGCTCAGGACCGGAGCATCCGTGCCGCACCGCCTGTAGAGGGCGGTGGTGCTGGTGTCCCTGGTCCAAGCTGAAAAAGGAACCAGACGCCAAGGACGGTCAAATGAAAGCAATAAGCAATCGTGATTGCTCAAAAAAAAAAAAAAAAAGCATTTTCCAGCATGCATAAATGAAATGGAGTAAAAAAAAAAACAGGGGTAGAAGTGACTGACTTGTCACATATAGGACATTTTCCACAAAAAATGTAGGACAAATATAGGACACATTATATGAATACGAAATAATACGTATAACATATTACTTAGTTTTCTCATCAATGATTTTGTTTAAAAAAAACCTTAAACAAAATAATTTACATCTGAAATGACTTTCCTGTAGTTGAAAGAAATATTTTTTAAAAAACAGTGTACTTTACAGACTAAATAACTAAACAAAATTTGAACAAAGATAAATTTTTATTTTTTCTTTCCCTCTCATGATCCAAGTACTAATTCCACTGCTCTTTGATTTTATATCTAAACTGAACCCTTTACCACTTGTATTAAGAACAAACAGAGCTTGAGAAAGATCCTTCTGACGTTTTTCAGAGTTTTCTTTATGCTTGAATGTTTTAGCATGCAGCCTCAATTGCGAAAATCCACTATTGCTTATGGGCACTGAACAGTTGCAAAAATGGCAAAAGCAGTAAAATCATCTTCTCCTTTAGTGCACCATGCACCAAAATTTGTACAACTTATGTACTCCTGGTTCAACCACTCCACACGAAATTTTGTTAAGCGATGCGATTTCGCCATTATAATTCCACTTATTACAACAAACTACATTTTAACATCATAAGAAACTAACATTCAACGATTCCAAAATTCCACAAAATGAAAAGATTGCAAAAAGAATATTAGAATATTGCACTGGGCACAAAAATATACCAACGAAAATTAAAAATGGAAAACAAAACAAACGGCTGTTGCTAAACGCTAATTTCTAAAACCAACTTCAGAATTAGTTCTCGAAACTTCACCCACTATAGAGTGACGTCACATTGCTGTAGCCAATGAGAGAAGATGCTTGTTGTAGGATTTAGTCAGTTGCGTTTCTTAATTTGAAATTTGTTTGGGCACATACTTTCAGCGAAAAATCCGATTTCAGAAAGTTTATTTACTGTTCTTTTAATAAGATATATAGGGTAAGAAACGGGAATATAAGAGATATAGCACAGTTTTGAAAAATATAGGACAATTTTGATGCTTTTCTTAAAAATATAGGGTATATAGGACTACTTCGACCCCTGAAAAACTGAAAAATTGATAACTGATGATTGAAACGAGTAATGAAAAAAAATAAAAACTTGAGACTAAAACGGGACAAAGGGAAAAAGAGGAAAAGCAAGCAACTTTGAGGCATGTCATTTTGAAAAATTTGACAAAGAAAAATCCAAGATCAATTCCACAAAGCGAATTTGAATAATTAAAAGAAAAAAAAGTATATTTAAAAATAAAAAGTACTTCAGATTTAAACAATTTTTTTTTTTAATTTTAATCCTTATTTAAAAAAATTTTTCCCATAATGTTAATACACATCACCAGTCACAAGACCAGCAATAATTTATTTTCAGGGGGTTTGGTCCTAACAGCCCTTAGATGGACATAAACTGTCATTTTAAGATTGGCATTATGTGTTAAAACCAAACCTTCTGGGTGGGATTAACCCTCAAAGAACCCATTAAAGCACCCCAAAAAGTTCTTTCTTTCATAGAAGCCATTTTCAGTTTTTGATGTTATGCCACCTACATTCCTTCAGCTAATATACGGATTCAGATATAAACAATGTGAGTATAGAATGCAAGTAGAAAAAGTTTGAATCTATAAAAGAGGGTGTTTTCTTCTGCAAAAATGCGAAGTCAAATCAGAAACGTTTAAGAACATTGAGGGAAAAATTTAAAAAATTAATTTGAATTTTGACATCTTGAATTCAAATTATGTTTTTCGCAATCAACAGAGTGTGTATGTAGGCGTGTGAGTTTGTGTGTGGGGGTATGTGTGTTGTGTGTAGGGTGTATGTGTGTGTAGGGGGTATGTGTATGTGTGTGTAGGCATGTGTGTTTGCGTCTGTGTGCAGGCATAAGTGTCTGAGTAGTTGTGTGTATGAATGTGTGTGTATGTGGGAGGGGGGGGGGGGGTATGTGTATGTGAGTGTAGGCATAGCAGGAATGAATGTGTGGGTAGCTTGTATGTGTATGTGTTTGTGTGTATGTGTTTGTGTATTTGTGTGTAGGTGTATGTGTGTGTAGGTGTATGTGTGTATGTGTTTGTGTGTATATGTGTAGTTGTGTATGTATGCGCATGTGTGTAGCACATGGATGCAACCTGGAGACGGCTTTCGCAAGAGGAACAGCAACGTGAGGAGCCGGTCGACGACGGTGATGGTGCGGAGGGTGGCGGTGGGAAAATAAAATGATAGGACATCAAAACAGTCAAGTGAGAACAATAAGCAATCGTGATTGCTCAAAAATTTCGGAATTTTTGGACATTTCTTTCTTTTCTTTAATTTGGGTTTTTTGGGGAAAATAGGATAACTTCTACCCTTGTTACAGCGATAAAAATGCCATGTTACAGGGGTAGCTATAATGGGAGTAAGTATATAAATTTGTAAAAATTACAACTGGATACAAAATCATAGTCATCAAACAATAACTTTTACGAAAAGTTCAACATACAAACATTAATCTATATATATATATAAATGAATGTTTGTCTGTACGTCATCCATGAACTAAAAAACTACCCGGCAGATTTGGCTGAAACTTTCACCATTTGTTATTTTTGGTACTGGGAATGTTTATAGACCAGTTCGAAAAAAATCCGATCGATAGTTCCTTTTTTATTCCAATTTAAGTCACAATCCATTGGATAAATACTAATAAAATTATCGTCTGCAGAAATTAATTCGCGTGAAAGATCTCATTGATAAGAAGTTAGCTGTTGCCATTTTTCTTGAGTTTGAACAAATAAATTCTCTCTTTATTGTTTTATGGCTTTTCATGCAACGGGGGGATTTAAAACTTTTTCTATTTGATATTTTTAGCGATTGATTGATCTTGCAAACTGCGTGAGTACAAAATTTCAGTATAGTCACGGCTTCACTTGATATGTGGACCGATTATTATGAAAATTGCTATATATATAAATACATATATATGTATTTTTCCACGGAGAAGGTGCATAATATGCTCATTGAAGCCACTCGCCACCAGGTGGCACTGCAGAGTAGCAACTTCTGCCCCGTTCAACCAATTGTCATGAAAATCAGTATAATGATTTATTTTTTTGTTGGCGTAGCAACGCGCGTCGGGTACAGCTAGTTAGAAATAAAAATCACAATAGTCAAACTGAAATTTTCAAGTGCAAAATGCAACACACAACAGATAATTTAGACTTCAAAGCAAACTTGTGAAAATATATTTTAAATAAGATATTTTTACATTGAATAAATGGCAAATAAATAAATAAATAAAAATTTAAAAATTTAATTCATTAGTGTCATGAATTAGAATTTTGTTTTAAACAATTGAGTCTTAAATTGATTTAGAAGACATCTGTGTTGTTGATGAGTTACAGAAACGTTACACATTTAAACTGTAAAATTCTGTAGATTTCAAACATGTACCATCCACAATTTGAAACGTCTTAAAATCTAGTCAGATCTAACCAAGTAATCAATGAACATTAAATTATTTTCACTATCTTGAGCAATAACACCACAGTAAAAATGAAACTGAATGAAAAATAAACAATTTTTTTTTTTTTTTTTTTTTTTTTTTACCTTTGGTGCTTGCTTGAAAGAATGGCCACCAACACTGGAGAAATTCATTGCATTTTGAAAGTTGTTAGGTCCATGGAAAGTATTGGAAGCAAATGAAGAATCAAGGGTGTGATCAGACATTGACATATCCTCATACATGTTGGCAGGACGAACTTTACGCCCAGTAAAGCTATCAACATCCATCACTCCATTATTCACTGCTTGCAGTTCAGCTAATATTAAGGAAAAAATACAATAAAAACCCAGTTTTTGAAAAATGTGTTGGAAAATTAGAATTTGATTTGAAATGAAAGAAAGTATTTATCTATGAAATAGGGTGCTTAGAATTGATTTTGTACTCAATTCACCTAAATCTTTTGAATCGCAAGGAATGCTGGTTGAACGCAATGATGCTTTTGGCATCATTCATTTTCACAATGTGCTCGAGTCAAAAGCATTTTACTTAAAAAAAAAAAAAAAAAAAAAAAAAAAAAAAAACTATTGTGTTGATTGCTTCTATATGTAGTCTTAGACATTCAGTGCCACTCATTCAATTCCTTCTTTATTTATTTTTTGGTTACTTTATCTTCATAGTTATGTCATGAAACAGGATACCAAATAATAGCTCGCCCAACATAGGCATGGCTAAAAAATATATAATGTTCACCTGACTATCAGAATGATACAAATGTTAAAAAATGGGGCTTTCAATTACTTTTATGGTTTTTGATAACTAAATATGGCTGGCCTTTAGCAGGCTTGCAGAAACTTTGAACACTATAACAATATCATTAAAAAATTAAAAGACAATAAATAAGAGTTTTTTTAAAGAACAACTACATTTTTTATGTCGAGTAAATTTAAATTTCTTCTGTTCTAAAAGACTACTCACAAGCAATAAACAATTAATTTCAGACTCTGATTACATACCTGCAGCTTCATCCAAATTCATATTGTTGTTTCTTAATGCATTTTCAACATCTTCCTTCTAAAAAGTAAGCAATATTAAAATATGTTATAGTATCATGACCTTGATAAATCATTTAAAGAAATAATTTAAAGAAAACAAAGAACAAAAAAGAATGCAAAATTAAAATTCTTAATGGTTCTTTCTAGTTGGAAGATTTTCAACTCTTCCTTCACGAAATAAAATTTATTTTCAAAAAATTAATTAAGAGAAAAAGCCACTGAATTCTAATTAGAGCAAACACCTCCATCAATCAGCGATTTTCGATCCAATTTACTCAATGCTAAAAATACTCAAGGAAAGATTATGAAAACCTCTCACAACAAACTGCAAATCTCAAAACTCAGCGGCAATAAATGAAGGAATTTTCGTTTAGAGAAAACCAAAAGAAATATTTTTTAAAAAGCAGATTAAAAAAAAAAGGGAAAATTGAATTTTACAAATAAAAATGTATATAATAGCTATATATTCTCAGAAAAAATTTAAAAAATGCAATACATTCAAAGCTTTATGCAATCCATGTTAGGTTAGTTTGTCTTTTTAACAGAAATATATGTAAAATTGTTACTACAGTCGAATTCGGTTATAACAATCCTTGATTTAACGAGGACCCAGGTTTAGCAAGGGAATCTGAAATGCTTGATTGGTTACAGTGATAAATCTGTGGGGGAAAACTCGCTTTTAATGAGCAAATCGTGGTTATTGCGAGCAATATTTTTGTAATTCTTAAAATTTCCACTATCCCACTCAGCTAATCCTTCCTCGAAAAATTTTCTGCAGCATTCCGATGTCAGCTGAAAGCTAATAATGATTTATATATTCTATAAAAAAAAGTGATGTCTACTTTTTTTTTAATTTTGACGAAGGCATACGTGTAAGCACTTCTCGAGGCAGACTTTGAACAAAGGAGAGACAGGATAGGGCATTGTGTGGAGCTCATTATTTGATTTATATTTATAGAGTGCTCTCAAATTTTATCCTGTGATTTCTAAACGTAAAATTTTAACAGTTGACAAAAAAATTAAGATTTTAAGGAAATTACAAGATGGGTGCAAAAAATTCTGAAGTTTGCAAAAAGTATGATTTTTTTTCTTTCTTTGTTTTAACACCAAACCTGATTTTTACGAGCACTCGGTTATAACGAGCCAAATTTTTGCGATCCCTTTGTGCTCCTTATAAGACAGTTTGACAGTACTTAAAAAATTTACCAGTAACGTTCTTTGTTCAAAATACTAAAAAGTATCTAAATTAATCAAATCACTAATCAACCTTTATTTTTGAGAAAGATGTAATTTTTGTAAATTGTTAAATCAAATGTATGACAATGGTTTCTTTTTTTATTTATTTTTTTTTATTTTTGAGTTAGTTACATGTATTTATATATACATGTACATATATCTACACAAATTAAATAAACGTATATTAACATTTTTACTTGAACATTTCCACTAATTGATATTTATTGGTATAATGATTCTGTTCTGCTCATACATTTCCACTGTTAACGAGATAATTATCATGTAATTCTTTGGTGTATGGGGAAAGTAAATTATCTTAAAGTTTTCAGTGTCAAAGTTTGTTTTCATGTGGGATACTAAACTTATAAAAACACTAAAAACAGGCTGTTTTCTTTAGCTTTTCATTGAAATTTTAACTTTAAGTAAAAATAAACATTGCTCTTATAAGTTAAACAGAAAGAGCGAGAAATAATAGAAAATATAAGAGAAAACACAATTTTTTCTTTTTTAACCACTTGCTTGAAAAACTCAAAAATAAAGCACCTTGTCAAAATAATTTAAAATTTTTCTGCAAAATTAAGCACTCTAAAGGGCCCTTTGTAACAGGTCACAGAAATAAGGCATTTTCAAGGACCCGTAAGAACCCTGAAGAGGTTAAAAAACGCTATGGATGGCATGGATTTTTCTTACTATAATGTCGAAAATGAAAATGTTCCTGCAGATTCTTTTTTGGTTTGAATTTAAATTATTCATTTTTAATACGCACACAAATATATAATAAAGGAAGAAAACAAATAATAAAAACTAATGTTAAAGCATTTTTTTTTTTTTTTTTTTGCATTTCTGGTAACAATAAACAGGTTTCACTGCACTACTACTACATTTAAGATACTGAAAACAAACATTACAAAAAAGTTTTTACTTACTCTAAAACCCAGTTCTGTAAGAATTCGGAATTGCTTGCTGGCATGTATAATGTCTTTACACAATGGTTTTCCACCCTAAAGAAAATTTATTATTAATAAACATAATAAAAAAAAGTATTGCAAATGATAGTACTTTAAAAATCATCCTAAAATGGAAACTAACAGCTTGATACATTAATTCTTTGGAACAATAATTCTTTATAAATTAGTATAATCCTCAAATAAAATAGATTGTTGAAAAAGAGAAAAGACATTACAAGTCATTGAACATAAAGAAAAATAAAATGAAAAGAAATAATAATAGCTAATTAAATAAGTCATAGGCCCTCTTTTCTGCTTTGTAGTGTTAAAATTTAGACGGTAACTTTTTAAAGGATACATTTGTAACATTTGGGTCTTTTTGTTATAAAACATTTAAAAAAATTTGGAGTTTTGAGAAATAGTGGGAGGCTACAATGACCTCCTTACATTAGATTGTTCAAACATAAAGCAAAATGATTCCCCAAACTAAGACACCTCTTGCATAAAAATTAATTGCTATTGTATACTTACTAAATGAGCACACTAGGTAGTTAATATTTAAGATAAACTAGTAGCATTTGAATAAGTGGTTCTAACATAAAATGAAGTATCGCAGTGTGCTTAGCTTAAGCTTAAGTTTAAAAAGGCCTCAGGGTTAACTTGCACACTGCATACTGTTCAAAAACATAATTCTACATTATCACCCAGCAATCTTGCAGAAACGAAGAAGCAGGGTTGAAATTTTTTTACCTTCAATGTTCGACCAACAATACCACGAAAAGGTACAGGTGAAGAGTGAGATTTAGCATCAGTCCAATTTCCAAATGCATCCTTCAGAGAATTATTTTTGAAATTATTTTCAGACCTATCTTCTATAACTGTTGGACACCCTTGTTGCATCATTTCTCTCCTCTGAATGAATGAATAAAAATTGGATGGGACAAATAAATCATTACGGAATTACAGAATACTTATAAATTTTTATTATTCATTTAAAGACTGCAATGAAAACTAAACACAGAAGGGAATGCTTTCATTGAAATTTCTTTACAATTTACTCTAAAATTAAATACCATATTGATAGGTTTTTAACTGATCAAAATATCAGAAAAGTCCAATATGACTATTTAAAGGAGTTGAGCTTTCAAAGGAGTAAATGATGCATACAAAAGTGGGAGTGAAGTTATGATCAAAAACGCGGTTTGTTCAAAATCTTACTTATTCCCTTTAAATATATTAAGATGTTAGAATAAACTGCTGAAACTAGCTTGCAAAAAGAAGTAAAATATATTTTAAGTACTTAGTAGTAAACCTTAATGATTATAAATACATCTGAATATGCATGTAAGGGATCACTATTGCATTAATATACTAGTTATAATTAAAAATATCTAGATTTAGGTAAAAGATCATTGTAACTACAAAATAAGATACTTTAAAAAATTATACACTTGGAGGAGTACTTACTAAGTTAGTATTCTTAGAATCTGGAAACGAATTCAGATTATGATATCACTGGATCATGGTTGAGAAAGGTTTCAGTTTCATATAACAGTTGACAGTTATTTCAAAATTAAATTTCTGTTTTACAATTAAGTATACTACTTTAATCATTAAATATGAAATTTTTTGGCACATTAGCATTTATAGATAGATAAATATACATGAGTGTGTGTGTGTGTGTGTGGGTGCGCACATGCAATATAATTGTTTTTCAAATGGGTCATACCACACCACGTCACCGAATGCTATAATGTGCCATCACATTTTGGACATATTTCACATTTTTAATAGATATCTACAATATAACCAGAAATTATTATCAATTTTAATTTTTTGAATAAAATTAACCTTTAGAAAAAAGTTTTCAAAGCTTTGATCCGAGACCACTTTTTTAAATCAACTTAGGAAACTAATTTATTTTTAAACCGAAAAAAAAAAAAAACTTCAAAATAGGTTTAATTGTATCCAAAAAATTTAAAAAATAACGAAAAATGTTTAATATGATGACATAGCCAACTATTCAATTTGGGTGATATGATGCAGAATGACCAAAATTAAATGTAGGTTTATAAAATCATTTATTGGTGAATTTGAAGGTTTCTTCACGAAAACATATTGAATTAAACTTGGTCATCAATAAACTTCGTAGATTCTAAAAACCTTTCATTTTGAACAATATTAAGTCATTCCAAGTGCAAGTTCATATAAAATCAAATTACAATAAATGTTGTTCAAAAACATTGCATGCACTAATTAATTTTCATCTAGCATAATTCTAAATTTGGCTTTACATGAAATGGAACTAACAAAGTTATTTTTAAAATGTTTTGTTTTTACACATTTAATTTTGATTTGAATTCATTTAAAAAACAGGACCAGACTAAGAACAAAACAAGGCCCGACTTTTCGGAATTTTAAGATCTAAACATTTTTAACATTATAGAAGAAATTATATAAACATACACTCCTGTTTGTGAAAATTGCAACACCAAGAAGGACTTACGCGAGTGAGCTGAAAATTGCAGGAAATGTACAGTAGGGCATGATATGCAAATGATTAGAATTGCAGACCGGTAGTGCATGCGTGTGCTGAGCAGCACCCTATGAACGGCGGATCAAACTGAATATAAATAGACGGCTGTAGCAAGGCATGTATGATTATTGGTGGTTATATGCTAGAGTAAACATTAACTGAATCTTTAGTATGCCTCTTCGACAAAAAAAAGCAAAATTTGAGCAAATTTCGGAATTTGAACGGGGCAGAATTGTCCGCCTTCGTGACGCTGGATTGTCTTATCGTGCAGTAGCTGCTCGTGTGCAGCCCAATCATGCATGTTTGGAAGCAGTGGACGGACGTGGGTCGGACAGCTTGGAAATCCGGGAGTGGACCCCGAAAAGTGACATCAGCTCGTGATGACAGACACCTGGTTCGTATGGCGCTGACGGACTGCACAGCTTCTTCTAGACAATTGGCAGCACAGTGGTCAATGGCTACAAGTGTTTCATTGTGTGCTTCATCAATTCGGAGACGTCTGCTGCAGCGTGGGCTGCGCGCAAGGATTCCTTTAAAAAGGATTCCTCTAACGCAAAACCATCGCCGCCTGCGGCTACAATGGGCCAATGGGCATAGGTGCTGGCGTGCTGATTGGCAGCAGGTCATCCTTTCTGACGAATCCCACTTCAATTCGTGGCACTATGATGGCCGAATTTGTGTCAGGCGCTATGTCGGTGAACAGCACATTCCGCAGTGCATTATCGAAAGCCACAGTGGACGAACACCCGGAGTTATGGTCTGGGGTGCCATAGCATATCATGGACGATCACAATCGCTACAAATAGTGGGCAATTTCAACAATACCCAATATATAAACAACGTTTTACAGCCCCAAGCTATTCTTTTCGTGCAAGGATTGCCAGGGCTGTATTCCAGCAGGATAATGCCCGTCCACATGTCGACAGGACTGTCAAATCCTACCTTGATTTGCAGCAGGTGCAGCTTCTTCCTTGGCCTGCATATTCCCCGGATATGTCACCAATTGAACATGTGTGGGATTTCGTTGGGCGGCGCATGGTGGCCACACAAAATACTAATTTCTATCTCTTTCTATTGTTTGTTTGGTTTGAAAATGTAATCATTTATTTGTACCGTTACCATTCAAATGTGTATTGAATTTCGTTCAACTATGATGCTGCCTTCATGGTGTTGCAATTTTCCCAAACAGGAGTGTACAATAAATATTTGCATACATAATATCAATGTTAAATTTTAATATTTATAAAGGTTTAATATTGAGGAATTCAAAGATCCCAAACACAAAATAAGACAAAGTTAATAAAATACATTAATTACACAATGTAAAATAACATCATATATATTGTAATGGTTCAGGGTACACAGCTAAGTAAATACACAAAACGGATATTTATATTTCAATGGCCTAGATTCAAATAAAATAACTGAATTTGTGTGCATGATAATAGAGAGAGAGAGAGAAATAAAGTAAAGAAAAGTTTAAAACATTTGAGCCTTTTTACAACATTCAAATTTAATATAACTAAAAAGATAAATCAGGAAAAAAAATTTCAACTTCACGTATTTTGCATGTTGTATCAAACTGTTTTGAGTGATGACATGTATTTGCTAAATATTTTTAAAAAGAGCCATTTTGACTTTGTTACTGTTCGGGCAAGTGAAATTTTCGACGATATTGCTCTACTTTTGTGCCTCCTATATATTTAGTCATTAATTGTACTTCTAGGAAAGGATTTTTTTTTAAATTAGAAAACTTACCAAATATGTAATGTGCAACATTCAAGTTGCTTGCTGGTGCTCCTACCGGTAATTATATTAATAACAATGTTGAGTTTCAATCAGTGAATTAAAAAAACTGAAACACATCCCTTTTTGTAGCAATATACAGAAATAACCAGAACTTTAAAAGACTGATAGGGTGAGAATGTAAAAGTGGAAAATTGCCATAAAGCCAGTAATTGAAATTTTTATACATGCAATTGTCCAATCCCAATACTGACGACTTTCTTGGCGTAATAAACACTGCAAACCAAAAAAAATTTACAACTTCAGGATGTGATAACAGGGCCCAATACAGGCTGATTTTACTACCGTTTTTCGGTACCTTCACAAAAATCTTATTTTAAAATCGGTACTTTCACAAAAATCAAGTTATAAAAGCAGCAGCTTCACAAAACTAACTTTGAAAATCGGCACATTCTAGAAACAATATTAAAAAAAATCGAAAATTTTAGAAAAATCTGCATTTTAAAAGAGAAAACTTGTTTTTCTGTTTAAAACACAGTTTACTCATAAAATGAAACGCTAAGATGATTTATATGAACAATCGCTTAGGTAACAACTTTTTCATAGTAATAAACTCATTTTTAGCTTTTTTTTTGCTAAATTGCATTTAAACAACGTAGTATCAGTTTTGGGGGATGATAATTTCCTGAATTGTACACAGTACAAAGCCTATTGAGCTGAGATACAATGATAACTTCCCTACCTCTTATCCCCCCCCCCAAGAAAAAAACGTTAGAAATAATAGTAAACGACATTTGAACCTTTCTAACTACCATTTAAATTGCTCTAATTTTCTTAACAAAAAGTAGAATGTGCCTTTGAAAGATCCCAAACACAATGCTAATAAAAAAACTTTCACAAAAATAGATTATTGATACAGTACTTTCACAAAAATAGGTAGTGAAAAAAAAATCCTGGATTTGCCCATGGATAACAAAAAACTTAAGAATGCAAGGAAGAGAGGCCAGAGAGTAAAAAGGAAGAAATACAAAAATGTTTAGATGATATCCATAACTGCATCAAAACAGTCCCCAGAAGGTAAGATATCCAAAATTCAACAAGAAAAATAAAAGCTAAGTTACCAATTGTAAAGGTAAGATGAAATTTTCCCCATATTAATTATACTTCAAATATTTGAGGGCACAAATTGCTCTTGAAGCATAGTATTCTAGTGTCCCTCAAATTTCAGTTACAAAAAGAAGATCATTAGTCTTCATGAATTTCTTGGTCTATTAATCAGTTTGCAGTGAAGACAGCAAAACACTTGATTTGAAATGGACAATATTTAAAAAGTATTTACGTTGTATGAATAATTTGTTTTCTAAAAATACATAAAAACCCTTTTTTTTCATATAGACATCATTTTTGAAAATTTAGTTGGGGTTTATTGATAAAGAAAAAATATTTGTGGCAAAAAAACTACGTCTTTCCCAATTTTGTCTTTTTTTCCATTATGAAAAAAAAAGTTTTTTTACTAAACAAAGAAGGCAATCTTAGGACATTATATGATAGTTTCACTGCATATTTTATTGCAAACCTTAGATGCATACAGCCTTGGAGACAAAATTTGAAAATTTTTGAAGTAAGATAACTCAAAAAGCTAATTTTTTAAAAATCTAAAAATTCACTCATTTGAATCCTATTTATATTTAACAAGTGGATATACACCATATCCCATGTTTTTTCTCAGAAGATGTTTTCCGATTTTTTGAATTACAAAATTGCTGATGGTTTAGGGAGAGGGGGGGGGGGGGAATTACCTTATGACCCTCCAAAGATCCAACATGCAAATTCTTTTAAAGCTGCAGTCCAGTGAACATGACTGTCTCTACTAATTCTCACAACTCTGAATTGATATGAGTTATTTGTTGGTAGAATAGAATGACTTGTGGTAACTTGTAGGCAGAGTGGAATGGCGCAGCAGAAGTTTATTAAAGAAAGAGTTGAGTGTAAGGAGACAGCTTTACTAGTGATACTGCTGTTGCCAAATAATGTCGGAAGTTAGAATTCTAAACTTATGTGCATGATGAAGGAAGTCAAGTAAGTCAAAAACTACAACCTTGTTCAATGAGTTGATCAAGTGGTTAGGGAAAATTGAAGGATCCTCATAAGTGAATATTCTGAGAAAGAAGTGGCTGCATACATCAAAGCTTGTTCAGATTTGTCAAATGCCTCAATCACTGAAGTGATTATGTAGAGAACACTACTTTTGTATAGTTTATCAGAGGTTGAAAAAAAAAAAGCCCCCTTATTTTTAGTTTTTATTGATCAATCTTAAACATTATTTTATATTTGCTACACCAATAAAAGAAAAAGGTTTCAAAGCCATGATCTTTAAACTTTTCAACGTTAAATATAATGCCCTCAGATTTGCTTTGGATATAACAAAGCAGATTTACTTTAACAGATAGACATATAAAATTTATTTTATTCATTTTAAACTAAAAAAATGTACTATACACCAATCACATATATTTTTTCAGTATTTATTCCACTTACAGCACTACATACAATCAGAGTATACATGTTACAGTAGGAAATACTTTTATTCTGCCACTTAATAAACAGAAAAACATAATTCTGCATGTAAGAATTTTCTTCTACTGTAAAAATAAATGAAGTCTTAAAAGCCCAATGAACATTGAAAAACATACCTGTTTAGAAGGACCAAGCCAAGAACTAGTATCAACTTGGCCATCTGCCCAATTTGCATTTGCCTTTGGCTTAGCACCCCAATAGGATAATTGGTTGCTAGACTGGTCGTTCCACCCAACATTGTAAGGTCCACCTTGAAGATTCTTCATCTGGCTGTTATGCAAGTGACTTTCATCACCCCAGTTGCTTATGGTGGGAGAGTCCCGATGAGGCGGCATATCTTGCCAGCTTGAGTTGCGATTGAGAGGAGGAGGCTGTTTGTTCCAGCTCGAGTTCCCATCACCTTTGCCACCAGCCGGCAGTCGGATCATTCCAGGACCTGAGGGAGGTAATCCACCCATATTAGCAAACATATTATTTGGGCCCACCATGCTGTTGTTAGAATTCATTATAGGCTTGGAAGGGTGAGCATCTTTCCAGTGTGAAACTTTTCCTTGTCTACCAGGGTTTCCCCATGCAGCAGTTCCATCATCATAATTACCTCCAACTGCCCGCCTGTTTTGAGGAGGAGATGGTTCTTCCCACCCAGATGGCGGCATCTCTTTCTTTGGAGTAGCCATTGGTGACCAATTAGACATCTGACGATTTTTACTGGCTGTCCAAACAGAAGTCCCATTATCAGGCGATCCACTAGTAGCATCTAAATTTTGAAGAGGAACAAATTAGAATCCATTTCTTGATACTCCCTTTAAAATTTTTAGTATGATAGGAAATTTTGTTACATACTCATATAAACTTGCTAATACAGTATAACTTTGATTTAACGAAACCCGATTTCACTGGTCCAGATTTTACTGAATTGAATGTATATGCTCCTCTCGATTAAACAATAACTTTTTCCAGTCTGTTACAATTGTTAAATCGAGGTTTTACTGTATAGTTAAATAATTTCTCAATATGTGCATGCAAGGGGATGGGACTGCGAAGTTGATGGTATTACATTGAAAAACATCAACCAATAAAAAAGAAAAGGATAGAAAGAAATGCACATTTATGCTAATACAACAATTTCCCAAAGACAGGAAGATGGGCAACTGTGCTCTCCTGCCAAACCTGGGCTGGATGACATAGTTTTAAGTTTTCATTCGCCAGTTAATTTGAAGCCGAGATTTCAAGTCCTAACACACTAAATCCTTGCCTACATTTATTACTACTGATCATGTCAAGAAATACTGTTTAATCACAGTTGCACTTTTAAGCATCTAAATTGTGTATGACATACAGAGAAAACGAAATACTTTAAAAGTGAAAAAAGAATTCAGATCAATTCATTTCATTTAATATTTATCATTAAACTTTTGGTACAATTTCAACAAATGAAGCATATTAAACTAAATTTAGCCAGTAAATTCAGCTAGAATAGGCCAAGCAGAAAAAGTACAAGCTGACAAGCCAATTAATTTTATTAATAACGAAAAGAAAACTAACCTCCCCAAGATGACTGATTGCCAGAATTCCAATGTTTTTCGTTTGGCACAGAGCCACCCCACATGTTAGCAGAACTTGGGGCATTTGAGTCAGGCCAATTTGAAGAATTTGGATTTTGATTCTGCGGTACACCACTCCACATGTTTGAAGCATCATCATCACCCCAATGACCTCCAATATTAGTAGCAGGAGTGTGACCCCAAGGTGGAGCGGACGTAGTTGGAACAGGTGCCGATGACCCGGCACCCTTGGACATGCGCAAATTATTCTCCCAAATTTCAGTACCATTGTTGACAGTAGCACGCCATACAGCTGAAGGTGGTTGCTCTTTTCCCCCTTCTGGTGGTGGGCTGATTGGGACATCCCAAGATGTTTCTTGATTAACAGACTGAAAATTTAAAGAAAAAAAACCACATGTTTAAGTGCACCATTACTGAAAAAAGAATGATATGAAAAGTTTAAATTTCAAAGATATGTCAGATTCTTAATTAGTACAATCAGCTATTTTGTGAGTTTTATTTCTTGTCTTTTTGAATGGTGTTGAAATATTCAAACCTTTTAAATACATAACAAGAATTAGCTTGACTCTAAATCAAAGGCTGATTTTATACATGTGTGTATGAGATACACTTTTTAAAATTCAAGATCATAAAATGGACTTCTCACAAAAAGAGCCCATAATCACAAAAATGTCTTTTGAGAAAGGCAATAGCAAAAACACCTTCTATGAAATCATATAACACATTACATGGGGGAAAATGGAGGTTATTCCAAAAATATTTTCAAACAAGTAAGCTTAAATTTTGTACTTTAAGAATTCTTCAATTTTGCATCAACTTTAACGTTGTGTTTTTGTTTTCATATATAAACAATTTTGTTCTTTATCAATACAGTTTTAGCTTTATGGGTAGGCATGGAGCTTGATTTGCACCACAGCAGCGCAATAAGCTTTGAGTTCTCTTCATTGAGAAAATAAATAAATATTGTTTCTCACAACAATTACTGAGCCAGGCAATTTTGCTAGTCATAAACCAATCATTTTACATTATTGTTTACTTCAACTATTCTAGAAGCTCTCAAACTATGCTTATTTGATTTCAATTTCATAGCAGACACAATTCAACTATGGAGTTTTAGCCAATTGTTTTGAACTTGCATACTTTTACCAAATATTAAAAAATAAAATGACTGCAACTGGACGGCTGCCAACATTGAAATATGAAAATTAGGGAGACTTTACACAAATAAATTTAACAGTAAAAGTTTGAGTGCAAATTAGTTTTCTAAAATTAAGCTGTCAAAATTCAGACATTGAGATTAATTTTTATATTTTTGAACTCAACTTTTATTTTAAAAAAATGTTTAAAAAGAAGCATAAGTCTCATCTCATTGTGATAGTGAACATTCCTTACAATCGGTAACAATTAAGAAAGTTCAGAGAATATTTTACCCCATTTTATAGAAAATAAAAAGTTTTTAAAAGAAAGAAAATTAAATAAACATGATTTAAAAATGATTGAACAGATAAAATTTTTATACTTGTGTGTGAAAAGGTTTCATTCTTGAGATCACCATCATTTTACTGTTGGAATTTGAGTCAAAATTATAACAGAAAAATCCTTTTTTCTTCAGAAATTCTGCTGTTTTGATAAATATTTGGGAGATATTTACTTTATTAAGCAGTTTGGGAGAAGACGCAAAAATTCGAGAGTCTTCCGAGTGAATTACAAAAGTTGGTAGAAAAGCAAAAGTAACTGATTTTAACCATGATAGCTCTTTACTGTTTATATGCCAAAATGCTAAGAGATTTATTGGCAGATAAATCCTTTGTAGATCAGAAGTAGTTGACTAGTATTACATGAGTAATGATGATAGTTTTGAAATGATAGTTGCAAAATAGCTAGAAGGTGTTTCAACAAGTCAGAAGGGCGTGCTCAAAAGCCAAAATAAGACTAGATTCATCTGTCCCTCAAACCTTCTCTTAAACACTTGATACACAACACTGGCTTTTTCATTACAACAAAATAATCAGAAGTTATTTAAATTTACACTCCAAATCACCCACTCTGGCAATTTTGTGTTTTATTGCACCTTTGTGAAATATTGCATTGGGTTACCAGTTTCACAGAAAAACCCTCAAATACATATAAACAACAAACCTGTGAATTGGGGGGAAAAGATTGGCAGTAGCTGGAGTTTTCATTAACAGGGTTGTCTATACTTAGGACAAATCTAACCTGGCAGCATTGTGAAGGCTACGCAGATGCTAATTGTAGCATTATGACGCTGTCGGCTTAAGTTTGCCCTAACTATAGTGAAATAATAACTCAATATGTCATTAATTATATACTTACATTTTGACCCCATCCTTCACTGTAAGCCGCTTTAACTCTCAATTCTTTTGCTTCCTGCTCACGATCTCTAGCTGCATTTCCGCCTTCACTTTGGGTAGAAGAAGAATCTTGTGTCATAGGTGGGCAATTGTTTTGTCCACTTGCACTATTGGATGCACCAGGAGGAACTGCAGAGTTCAAACCTTTTCCAGCTGCCTGTGCCCATGAACCTTGAGGTTTTGTTGGTGATGTACCTAAAATAATGTAAAAACAATGAATCTACTTTGGACACTCAGTTTACAAACAAATATTCTCATTTAATGGAAAATCAAACTTAAAAATAGTTAAAATAAACCTCAATATCTTTGACATAACAAAATTAACAAACATAGGACTGGAGATCACTTAGAACATACAAAAATTTTGGTAATACGTAGTGAAACCTCTCCGAGCGTCCACCCCTCTGTTCCGTAAAATTTCTGCTGTTCAGAGGAGGTGGCCGCTTTAAAGGGTTTTCGTTACAGTGGCAATGTAATTTCTATAACACATGATATAAGCAAGTCTAACACATAAAATGAAGTTTGAGACCTTTCTAAAGGGGAAATAGTATAATTTTTAATTATTGTGAATATTTTTTGGAGAGAGGATACAATTTGCGACTTAAGTTGCTCCAACAGTTGTTTTCAAATTTGTTTTTAAACTCAAGTGTATATCTCTACCCAATTTATTTGCCATTGCATCTGAATTTTTGATGACTTTATCTATTATCCCCAAAATCACTTCAGTTTCAAGGTTGAGTTTGTTGATGATTGCAAAACGTATTAGTAAATTGATCGTCAAAGGCCGAATTAGTGCCTGAAAGGCATAAAAATGTTTTTGTTCAAAAAACTTTGATAATGCATATAGCGAATTGATAAGTTAATTTAAACCAATCCCAAATTTCTATTATATTTGCATAAAAATGCTTATTTTTGCTGCCTCATTGAGCAGAAGACCCTTTTCTCAGTTGGCACTGTAATTATATTAAAGCAATCAATTGCTGTTCCGTGCTGATAAGAATTCGAAATTGTACTCTATTTATTCTCTAGCAGATTTTCCATGCTCATATTGCTCAGAATTTCAATATGTTGTTCGAGATTCATAAAAATGATCTTTGGCACTGTTCAACTCAGATTACACATACACACTGACCAACTAATAAAATTAGCATGAGTGAGATTTTTACTCCAAAGCTATCTGAATTCTTTTCCAGTCAATAAGACTTGAACTGAAGGCCTTATTTGCTGTAAGCCTCCTTAAACTGATTGGCTGTAGATTAGAAACAGAAAGTGAATAAATATTCCTGAAAAATTGGGATGGACGCATTCACTCGGCAGTCGTTCAGAAAGGTTGGTTGACCGTTACGAGGAATGCCTTTAACTTTAAGTCCATGGGCTAAAAAATATTTGGCTGTTAAGAGGGGTGGCTGCTTAAGACAGGAGGCCGCTCAGAGAGGTTTCACTGTATAAAAAACTATTATAAGTCTAAGTTTTTTCGAAAAAAAAATATCTTTACCACAACTTTTGAAATAGGGCTTACTTGATAGTCATGATGAAATACTTTCAAAAAGTTAAAATACTTTTATACAACTAAAGCTATTATTTAATTACGAGTGGTACCCGCACGGCTTTGCCCGTAATAGAAAAATTAAAAGGTCTTTTGGTTCGCCTGTATATTTACAAATAATGTATGGTGAATTTTCTCGCCAATTGGCTTGTACCCATGTTACGGTTCCACGTTATGATAATTTCGTATCTCGCCAGTTGGCTTGTACCCACGTTACGGTTCCACGTTATGAAAATTTCGTAATTTACTCGTCCATCTTATGATAGTTTTGTTCTTAAAATTGGAATAGAAAAAGAACCACATCGAATTTTCGAAAAATTGCATCGAGGTGCACACCCCCATGCTACAAACTGACTTTGTGCCAAATTTCATGAAAATCGGCCGAACGGTCTAGGCGCTATGCGCGTCACAGAGATCCAAACATCCTCCGGATATTCAGACAGAGAGACTTTCAGCTTTATTATTAGTAATAATGGTACCCGCACGGCTTCGCCCGTAATAGCAAATTAAAAGGTCTTTGGTTCGCCTGTACATTTACAAATGATGTGTAGTGAATTTTCTCGCCAATTGGCTTGTGCCCACGTTACGGTTCCACGTTATGATAATTTCGTATCTCGCCAATTGGCTTGGGCCCATGTTACGGTTCCACGTTATGATAATTTCGTAATTTATTCGTCTATCTTATGATAATTTTTTTTCTTAAAATTGGAATAGAAAAAGAACAAAATCGAATTTTCGAAAAATCGCTTCGAGGTGCACACCCCCATGCTACATACTAACTTTGTGCCAAATTTCATGAAAATCGACCGAACGGTCTAGGCGCTATGCGCGTCACAGACATCCTACAGATATCCTACAGACATCCTCCGGACAGAGAGACTTTCAGCTTTATTATTAGTAAAGATTTTAAACCAAAAAAAGTTAATTTTAACACTAAGGAATAGATTTCATTTTTAAAGAAAAAAAACATACCAGCACCCGAGTCGGTCACAGGATTGTTTGTACTTGCTCTCACACCACCAGATCCCCAACCTGAGCCTTGGTTTCCATTATTGCCACCATTTACCCAGCCATTGGATCCTGTATTCATATTGCCTTCACCACCACCCAAAAGTCCCATTCGAGGTGGTGGAATGGCATGATCTTGTCTAAAGGCATTGCTGTTTCCTCCTTGCTTCGAGTCTGCAAAGTCTGTACCACCTGTAGCACCAAGAATTCCAGAAAAATTCATATCTCCATCTACTACCATATTTTCTATTTAAAAAAAGGAAGAATATCTAAAGATAGCAAACAAATATAAAATAAAAAGCGAGATGCATATTGTACTACTACTACTACTGTACTAAGCGGCACTTTGGCTAAATAGCAGAATAAGTTGTCATTTACCAACTGTATTTAAAAAAAAAGAACTAGTGATATAAATAAGTAACATTTTGCTCTTATTGGAATACCAACATAGATGAATCTAGAGAATATCTTTTTTTTTTTTTAATTGAAATTTTAAAATTTAACTAAATGTGCTTTAAAGATTTTCAGCAAAAAACTGTACAATAGTAAAATTTTCAAAATATATGTGGAAAAAGTGATAATTAATCAAGATGAAATTTCAACTCATTTATCAATCCATTGCAGTTATTTCTAATATCAGAATTTTGTGAGTAGTCAATGATTTCATTAGCAGTAAGGAATTTTGAATAACATAAGTTCATATTCTAACTTGAGGTGGTACTCTTTGAAGAATATGAATTATTTCATGGCATGCTAATCTATCTCTGTTACATACATAATACTGATACCATGGACACCTTGAGGCATCCCTCACCTCCTCTTATGGCAATGGCACCACAGGTGTCATGACACACCAGTACACCTCCTCTATCAAATTAAAATTAATAATATATATATATTTTTTAAGTAATGAAATTGGTTTTAAAGGTTTTTCTCCTACAGCATACCACACAAAAAGGTAAGCTTAGGTTTAGTTTCTAAAAAGCTCTATTAATATAATGGTAGAAAAGATAAATGCATGACCAGGGCCGGATTTAGGGGAGGGCAGGCGGGGGCTACTGCCCTGGGGCCTAAACAACAAAGAGGCCCTCAAAATAAAATTTTTACAAAATATCCCAACTTTCACCCGGGTTGAAATATATCGGATATTTTCGAAAATATGATCTTTTCAAACCCTGATTAGGGACCTCTACTCCTTAATTGCCTCGGGGCCTCCACACTTCCAAATCCGGCCCTGTGCATGACTTAAATTTTACTTTTAATTCCTTTTACATGGAGAGTTTTTTTTTAACTTACATACACAATCTAGTCAAATTTCATGATTTGAGCAGTAGTAAATGATTGCATACTATAAATTTGCATCTGAAATCTGAATACTTGCGGCCAACTTAACTGAATTTCTTTTTGCTATTACCAGGCATTATTGGCAAGCTACCAGCTGCTTAATTAATTTCCATAAGTGGGAAGCATATTTGAAAATTGATGTTTTATTTAATATCTCCAGCAATTGAAGTTGTACAAATATGAGGATTGGGGTATTCATGACCCTCTTAAATTTCAAATACAGTGAAATACCTTTAACACGAAAATGCTTAACATGAAAAATCGGTTAACACGAAATGATATCGCGGTCCGGACAGTGTACATAGCAATTTAATACATTTCTTTTCTTTTAACAAGAAACAAAATTTGCTTAACACGAAATTTTTTTTACATTTTCGATCTTCAGTGGCCAGTTTGCTACAAGTCACTGAAGAGTTTTTTCATGAAACAGTTTTGGAACATTCACAGCCGCTTTTTGACCACGCTTTTGTCCCATTTCAAAAGGGATCTTTCACTCCCTCTCTAATGAATAGAATCCTTATCTTCTACACAGAAAGAAATGTCAAGAGTTCGGGGATAAGAAATTCCCATGCATTTTAACACGCATTTAGTACTGTTATTTTCTTTGTTAGGTTGGTTGTTGAAAGTTGAATTTCGCATAATTTTGGCGAAGATCTAAACTCTGTGGTTCTTGTCTGAACTCTGTTTTCATGTTTTACGGGCACAATGGCCGAGAAACGGAAGCAAACAGCAATTTCTTTAAAAATGAAGATGGATTTAATTAATGCAGTGGATGAAAAACGCAGGAGTAAAACAGAAATTTGCAAAGAGTTTGGCATAGCCAATTCTACTCTATCAACAATAATAAAAAACAGGGATCAAATTTCGGCAATGTTTGATAGCAGTATGTTTGAGCCGGAGAGAAAACGGATGAGGACTGCAAAACACAAAGATTTGGAAAAAGCTTTGCTGATTTGGTTCTGTTGGATATATTTAGATGTTATAGAGTTAATAGCCTACAGCTAAGCTGAAAATTAGGCAACTCATTTCCAACTGAATTTTGAGGGAGTGGTCTGCCCGAAGAAAATAAAACATGAATCACTTTTTAACATTGAAAACATTTATTTAACATGTATTATAAAAATAGTTACATTACAATAGTTTAGTCCGCAAAAAATATTAAATTATGCTAGGTCAAAAGATCTTACAGTAAGTCCATGTTGAGTCAAGACGAATATGCAGATGTCAAAAGTTCTGTCGGCTTTTCACAGTGAATTCCGCACAGGCAGAAGGACGGCATCGCAATTCCTCACAATTGCACACAGGTCAGTTCATACCTCAGGCGTCAAATTCACCATATCCAGGAAAACATTGTAGATGGACTCACTCCTTTCCTTAGCATTGAAGACCAAACAACCCACTTAAGTTGGACTATAACTTTTCATTTTTATGAACATCATAACAGCACACGCTTCCAAACTGGGGGCATCAATGACGAATCATTCAGAAAAAATCCGACCTCCCCTAAGAGGCCAGTAGCAAAAACTTTATGAGGACATGGACGAACACATACACAAACAACACAAAACGAGAAGACGAGTGAGAGAGAGGAGATCAAGCTATGGTCGGTCCGAGTATTTATTGCCAGATCCGACCGTGCTCGTAACAATGTGACGTTACCTCATTTGCATCTTGCAAGAACAGCTCAACTCCGGAAAAACACAGCTTGCAGGTTGCACAATTCTTATCTAATTCGACATTCAGCACCCAACACCTCAACAGGTTATCTTATGTGATTGACATGTGCTTTGTCGGAAGTTTACCGACTTCTGCCAAATAACGGCAACCAATCATAGCGTGCCACAAATTTTTCCGAACACTTCCGATTCAAACTCAAACATTTGAGTGTCAGTGGCAGGTGGATGGGATTTCCCGTGCAAGGTTTTTCCTGGAGTGGCAAAAGGTAAGTTAACAAATTTTTTTTTTTTTTTAAACAATATTGGTGAAATCCTTCAAGAAACAAAAATAAAGGCATTTAGCCCAACAGGTTCAAGCAAGCTAGGTCACAGAATGCTCCGATATCAGGTCCTTTGTTGTTGGGAAAGGCCGATGAAATGGCGAAAGGAATGCAAATTGAGTTCTCCGCAAATCCAGGCTGGTTGGAGCGCTTTAAGAAAAGGAACGACATTGTTCTGAAAAACGTTTGCGGGGAAGCAAACAATGTTTTACCCACTATGACCGACGAATGGTTGCAATCCACCTCCATAATTCAAGACTACGACCCGAAATATATCTTCAACGCCGACGAAACTAGGTTATTTTATAGATGCTTACCCAACAAAACTTTAGCATTTAAAGGACAGTCATGTTCTGGAAGGAAAATTTCTAAAGATAGAATTACGGTATTGGTTGGCTGTAATTCAGATGGTTCTGAAAAATTACCGTTATTTATAATAGGGAAGAGTTTAAAACTCCGGTGTTTTGAGAATGTAAGGACTTTGCCAGTTGAATACACGGCCAATAAAAAGCGTGGATGGTGGCCACCTTATTCAATGACTGGATTATCAAGTTGGATAAACGATTTTTACGAGAAAAGCGAAAAGTTGCACCTATCATCGATAACTGCCCAGCACACTCTGATAATACCGAATTAAAAGCTATTAAGCTTATATTTTTGCCACCAAACACCACAAGTGTTTTACAACCATGTGATCAAGGTATCATACAGTACCTGAAATTCAATTATCGAATGCAACTGCTTCGAAAATATTTAGTCGCAATCGAAGCAAAAGAAGATTTTTCCATTAATTTATTGGATGCATTGCATATGTTGCGCTCAGCATGGAACTTAGTGAAGCCAACGACAATAGAAAATTGTTTTCACCATGCGGGGTTCTCCAAACCAGCTCATTCTTCTGTACCTCAAGAATCAACCGAGATTGAGACTGAGCCAACATGTGTTGATTTTTTGGGAAAGTCTCAACATTGCTTGGTTGTCCAGCGCTATCATTTAATGAATATGTTGCAATGGATAATGATGTGTGTACAGCACCTGTTTTGACAGACAGAGAAATTTTAGAAATTGTGCAGAATCCAAATGATTCATCTAATCTAGGTTCCGACGACGAATCTGACAGAGCCAACGACCCAGTTCCTGTTCCTTCTTCTTCAGAAATGCAGAAAATGATAAAAAGTATGCGCAGTTATTTAGATGTGCACTCAAATGGAGAGATGGCTAAGGCAATGGATGATATCGAGCAGTTTGTGGAGAATATGGCGCTGAAAAAGGCAATTCAAAAAAAGATAACCGACATGTTCCCCAAAACACAATAATTTTTTACTTGCATTTTGTTCCAATGGACGTCACCTACTAGTTGTTTGAATGGAATTCGAAATAAAATTTAATTGCATCGAAAATATTCATAAGTATTGCTTTTTTATAAGAAATCTTTTAACACGAAAAAATATTTTGGTCCCCTCAGTTTCGTGTTAAACGTATTCCACTGTACTTCGATACATGGTTCGAACCTCATTTTGCTACCATTTTTGAGGAGTTTAAGCAATATACACACATTTAGATACAGTCAGATTTTAATGTATAGGATCTTACCTGAATTTGAGCTTCCAGGCAAGTCTGAGGAACTATTTGGCCGGCTTCCTCCCCAAGAAGTCACTGTGCTAGTTGGACCTTGGCTTCCATTCCAATTGGATGGCTGAGTCACTAACGAGCTTTCTCCACCACCTAAGAGGCCCAATCTTGGTACATGCATGGAACGTGGATTACCTGAAAAATTATTGCTGCTGTTACTCTTCTCTTCTGAATAGTTGTCGGTTCCTCCAGTTGCACCCAATAAACCGGAAAATGAAGCTCCATCATTATCAATGGTCATGCTCTCCTCCTTGTTTGACGAGTTTTCACGATTCCCATGAATACTTCTTCCCATCATTGATTTATTTTCTGGAATGTTCCAATTGTTGGAAGTAGAATTTGAAGATGCATTTAAACTTTGCCAGCCACTGTATGGAGATTCTCCATTGTTGTCATTTTCACAACCATAACTTCCTTGACTCTTTGATTTATCATTAGAATTAAACTGAGCACCATAAGAGGAATTCTGGCTTAAGCTTCTATTTGAATCACTGTGAGGTCCATTGTTACGATATGATCCACTGCTGTTAACAAAATTATTTGCTCCATGACTAGATGCAGTGTCATTGTTATTGTACCTCGAAGTGGAATCCATTTTATGCAAATTAGTTTGCATATTGTTGTACTTATAAATGATTATATTGGAAACCTGACCTGTTCAAACAGGCTTCTATAAGTAATACTCTGAAATGAGCTGATTTGGCCCTGATAAGCTGATTAGAAAAAATTCCCTGAAGTCACCACTGAAAGATGAAGATTGTGCACTTTGACTATTACTGCTTGTTTTAGAGTTGATTTTCATGAGACTACTAAAACAAAGCATGGAAGAACCGAAGAGGCGACTTGTTGCTCTTCCTTTGGCGACTATATATCATGCTCGTACTGGCTCGAAGGAAAATAAATTGCATTGACAGAATGCGTTGCAGCACCCAGCACACCACAGAAATTTGAGCTAATTATCACAGATTGAGAATGGGAGTTTAGGGTACTAACAAACACCTGTCTTGGCATTTAGAGTTACATATCTCTATTTAGAATATATTTTGGACTTGTAATAAGACTCAACATTTTCTTTCACTTCAACTGCATGTTCATAAACTAGAAAAATAAAAAAATGTACAAATTAAAATATGATCACCAACAGAGTAAGACAAATAATAAATTATCCATGTTGCTTACAAACATTATTTATAGTTTGGTTCAGTTTTCACACTTCAGTCCTAATTTCTTCTGTATGTTTTTATCACTTATTTACAACAAAGAAAATGGGCAGAAAAAAACCTTATTATGGTAAGTTTAATATTCTAAAGTATTATTTTTAATGAAATATCTGATGCGTCACTCTCGGGACAAAAAAGACTTTTCCGTGGAATAGCCCTCATTCTCATTTGTATGACTGTATGAGTTAAAATTATTCATTTTACTCTTCAAATTCAAAAATTTAATTTGTTGTTTAAAAAAAAATTATCTCCCACACACATTATTTTCTCACTTGACAGTGCAGAAAAATAAAGCATTAAATTAACTTTAATAGCTGATACAACTTTGGATCCTCAATTTTACAATCCCAAAATCTGAAAGGCCCAAAACTGATATTTTTCCGCGAACATTTCCCCCATTTTTCCCCCTCTTTTCTTAATGCTTAAAATTGTTAACAATCGTCTATTATTTGTTGAAAACAGAGTATTTACAGCTTCATTTTGCGTTTAACAATGCAACATGTCATACGGAATTTTTCATGTTTTGTGGAAATTGTGCAGCAATCTTTTAGCATCCGCTTTTGGATTATGATATTTCATTTTATTTACTCATTAGTATGCACTTCAAAGATTATTGAGCAAAAATACACAGTAATTTTCGGTATAAATATGATTTATTCATTGTATTTATCAGAATATCATAAAATGCATAGTAACGAAAGCAACATTTGTGAACCTCTGAACAGCCAAAATTTTACGGAACGGTGGGGTGGTTGTCCACAGAGGTTTCTTTGTTAACTCAGGTTTGAGAGCAGCCAAGTCAAATGATACATTTTCTGAATCCCACTCAGCCCCATTCTCAAATAATTACTACTCCTTAAACTTTCAGATTTTCAAAAAATTACCTTCAAAATCCTTCTGTTGGATACCAAGGAAGTGGTAGTACTCTCACTAGGCAGGGCTAATTATTAAATTAACAAAGAATTTTTTTTTTTTTTTTTTGTTTCATGACTAAATACCTGCCATGAATAGTTGATACTCCATTGTTTTATAGCCCCCATCTGAGTTAGACATTTCAAAATACATTTAGTAACAGTGCAAAAGTATTAAAGGCAGAATAATTCTTACAAGGATTTGCAAGGCTGTAATATGCTGGTTGAGGCTTTAGTGAAATCAAACAGACATCACTTATAACTTTATCACGATCAACTTATTTAGCATAAAGCTGCCTTTGCTCATCATACTGGAACTTTTAAAATTGCACTTTTTCCCCCTTAGATGCCTGAAAGAAAAAGAAAAATATTATATTTTGCAATCTTGTAGTTAATTATCGAAAAAGAATGATGTACCTTTATAAATAGGTATACTAAGTATGCATATTTATACTCCCTGTATAGTATTATATAAAAATACATTTCCCCTTATGATTGGGAAAGGGTTTTTTTATTTGAGAGGAGAGGGAAGTCAGGGGCGTAGCTAAGGGGGGGGGGGGGGTTGGGGGACAACCCCCCCCCCGAAATGTTAGTCTCAAAAAGAGAGAGAGAGAGAGAGAGAGAAAGAAGAGAGAAGAGAAAGAAAAAAAAAGGAAGAAAAAGAAAAAAAAATCAAAACTACTTTTTTCTGAGTAACAAAGGTCAAAAATTCACTTCGCTAACTCCCCTCCCCCCAATGCCATTGAAAATCTGCTCCATGTGTGACCCTCAAGCATAAGCCCTCTGCTGTGACAATTTTTTGATAATTGAGTGAAATTTGACACTTTGCTTTACAAATGAGATTGATTTGTTAAATCCACGTATATGCAGCCTTTTTTGTCATAGATTCTGCAAATTGTTAAATATGTTTAATTTTATGAGCCGCGGAGTGGGAATATTGCACACAGTCGAATCTGTATAATTCAAATTTCACATTAAAGAAAACAATCGAGATAAAGAGGTTTTGAGATACGGGGGCTTTAAGAAAATTTTTATAGAAATTTGAAATATGATAGTGAAAATTTGAAATCGATACTAAAGACAATATGGGCTTTTGATTACAATCCCTCTTTATTAGTTTTGCTAGGTATTTATTCTATTACTAGTGGTACCTGCACAGCTTTGCCCGTAATAGAAAAATTAAAAGGTCTTTTGGTTCGCCTGTATATTTAGAAATAATGTATGGTGAATTTTCTCGCAATTGGCTTGTGCCCAGGTTACGGTTCCACGTTATGATAATTTTGTAATTTACTCGTCCATCTTATGATTTTTTTGTTCTTAAAATTGGAATAGAAAAAGAACCACATCGAATTTTCGAAAAATCGCTTCGAGGTGCACACCCCCATGCTACAAACTAACTTTGTGCAAACTTTCATGAAAATCGGCCGAACGGTCTAGGCGCTCTGCGCGTCACAGAAATCCAGACATCCTAGAGACATCCTTCGGACAGAGATACTTTCAGCTTTATTATTAGTAAAGATTACATTATTAAGTGCTTTATTGTGAGTTTAAGGAATCATTTTGACAGTAAAAGAAACTTTAAGCATATCTTTTTCAAGAAAAAGTATTGTATTGCTTGAAAGCCATTCATCAGATATTTGATTTCCCCCTGATTTGGATAGACTGGTTTCGACAAGACGTTGCTAGAAAATTTCACTTTAAATTAAACGGAGGGAAAAGAAAAAAAAAGTTGAATTTTCCATAACATTAAAAGAAAAAAAAATCTTATTTTTTGTTTTGTTTGACACACAAGTATCGGAATTGGGGAACCCCATTCCAAAGTATGTAAGATTCACCTCCCTCTTATTTTTTTAATACTAAAAAATTTGCATATATATATATATATATATATATATATATATATATATTGTAACGGATTCGGTGCGACTTCCACTTTCTTGAAATGAAG
>NC_072738.1:43787552-43837850 GCF_026930045.1 Uloborus diversus
CTCGGGGAAGTGAAATGTCGCCAAATAACAGATAAAACATGAACGACTGATGGAAGCTTCTTTATTAAACTTAATAGCCACTAGTATGCAAGAGCAAGTTCAATTTTGAATTGCAAGTGAACCGCGGAATAAGGTTTCAGTTGCTTGAGATAGTGAGGAAACGAAAAATTAGTAACTTTGCTTGCGCGTGTGTTGGAGTTCGAAATAAACATTTTAGAGTGGAGGGCAGGGGTGCTCACATCTAGGGAGGGGGGTCATAGCGCAGACTGCGCCTTTAAAATTTTTAGGAGGGTTGAGGGGTATTTTTCCTCATTGGGGAGGGGGCTCTTACTTTTGGGGGGTCTTCGCGATATTGAGGGTGGTGCGCCCTTACACTTAGGGGGCATTCCTAGTGAAGGGGGGGGGGGGACTTATTTTCATGCTTCGAAAATATTAGAATTCCGAAACAAAAGCATTCAACTATGGTGAACACTTGCCTTAATTCGTTGTCCAGTCAAATCTTCAATTGAATCGAAGGTAGACATTTAAGTTTCAAATAAATATCTTTTGCATAAACACAGGTCCATAATTTCAATAATTCAGCGGGGGACGAGCAAACGGTATTTATGCAATCATTTTATGTGAAAAAACTAATGAAGAAGTGCAAACAAACACACAATTAAATGCATGAATACAGTATTTTTAAGTCATGGGAGGGGGGGGCGACAGAGGCGTAACGTCTGGAGGGGCACGTGCCCCCCCTAATTTGCCTGACACTTAACCTTTTTCCCCAGAGCTATAACGAAATTAGCACAAAAATCAAGAAGAGTGTCTATTTTTTCTATTTTGTATGGCCTTAAAAGTGCAATTAGACGATCTTTGCTAATGTTAGGGTGGAAAAGCGGTCTGGGGGGCGTTTCCCCGGCCATTTTTCAAGATTGAAACTTGAAAAACACAATTGTTATATTTTTCTCTAATTACATTAAGGAGTAGGGGTTTTGGGTGTTCTCTCCAGAAAATCTTTCAAAATTGTAGTTCAAAAACAGTTTTAGACGGTTTTAAAAGATGTTTCGGGGAGAAAAGATCCGGGGCCCACTCCCAGAAATTTTTTGAAAATGTTACAGTTTAAAATATATGCAATTGTGGGCCATATTTGATATCGTCATAAGGACCGACGATTTTTCGCAATTGGATCCAGAAACAATTTTATTCGACTTTCAATAATGCTAGGGGAAGTTTTCGGAAGCTTTACCACTGTAATTAATCGAAATTCAAACCCTTAAACTAAATGTAAGGCTATTTTAAATGATGTTGCCACAAAGGGGAGGGGCGGACGCTCCCCCATAAAATTTTCGAAGTTAGTTGTTAAAATGCGTTTTTACACCATCTTTGGTAATGTTAGTGTGAGGAGAGGTTCGAGGTCTGTCTTCGTCAATTTTCCGATATTGAAATTCCAGAAACGCAATTTTAGATGACTGGCTGACCCATGAAAAGCAATCGCACTTAAAGTAAGAATTTTCTGATTTCAATGCAACCACGAGATGCTATAGACTAAACCAATGCGTAGTTAAGCAGCAAAATCAATTGAAATTTAGGCTTCTATTCTGTTAAAATATTTTAAAAGTCCAACTGCAATTGTTATATCTCTCTTTTAGTTTCGTTTGGCGATTAAATATCTCGCCAGTTTTATGGCAAACTTTAGTTTAAATTGAAGGAATCTCAGTTCAGGTTCAGATTAGGATTTTAGATTGATTGATGTGGATTTACGAAGGGAGCCGCTGGCCTTTTAATACCAGCAAGAACCATTCTTATGGTTGTAATTCTATTTGTTTTATGTTAATAAATGTTAGGGTTTTGCTTAATCGATAGTTGTAGTGTTGTTACTTGTCTAACATTGTGACCAAATGAACAGACTTACGAACAATTTTAAACCTGCAAAATTGGAGCTGCTGAATTCTTTTAGCAATTGACAGTGTGTTAAAATCAATGTTTTGTTTCCTGCTTTTAATAACAACAGAACTGCTGCTTAGAATTCTGCTATGAGTATAATTTTATACAACAATGGAAACTTGGATAAGAATTCTGTTGAAGAAAAAACACCATTGAAACGATATTTTTCTACCCAGATTTGAGCCCAAGCCCTTTCCCTTATTAGCAGGCTGCTTTATCCGACCGAGCCAATGTGTCTTGGCTCTCGACGGTGAACTAATGTGCAATAAAAATAGGGAAAAGAATTTTTTTTGACAAAAAAAAAGGCAATATTTAGACCGTGGATTTTTTTTTCGTCATTAGCAGACACGATAAAGCATTAAAATGAGGAGTAAGTCATGGAATTTGATAAAAGAATATATAATAGTATCGTATAGCAACGATCTCGTATAGCGACAGAAAAACACGCTAGAGCAATCATATATACGTTGTTAAAACTGCTGGTTGCATTTGGCACATTTCAAGGGTGAAAAGCTTGTTCCCCAGCGGCACCTTATACGGTGCCGAAATTACACCCTTAACGCGAGTGAAAAACTGGCACCCTTCACCCAGCGTGCACCGCGGCGAAAAATGGAACCGTATGGCAGAACATTAGCACCCTTTCTGTTTCCTGTTACTGACCCCCCTCCCCCGTGTAGTGTGCATTTTTGGATACAATTGTGTAAATTATTATTCATTGTTTTGAGTTATAAAAAACAGTCTTTGTACATTTTCCACATTGAATAGCTGTGAAAATGAATAAAACTTGTAATTTAAGGCATTTGATCACATTTCAACTTTCCAACATAGTTTAGAAGTGTTCATCACTTTAATTTGACTGTTCGTGCACTAAATTTCGTACATCCACTTGGATTGCTCAGTAATTTTAATATGTTATTGACTTTTACTGAAGTACGAAATTAAGAGCGTAGGTATTTGTAAATCATTTACAGGAACAACCATAAATATTCAATTGTATTGCAATCATGGAAAAATAAAATCGTTTCATAAACGTTCATAATTTTAAATAATTTTAATCAAGAGCCATTACATGATTCGACATTTGAATATCCGTATAGATGATAAATAAGCACTTTTTTTCAATGTGAAGTTTTTCGACAGATTAAAAGCCAAAACAAATTCGAACGATCTTATTCACTCTTACTAGAGTGACAAAAAAAGCTCAGTCGTTCGCTTCATGCAATAACGCCAACGGAAGATAGTTAACTTAACACGAGATAATAAATTTAAAAAAAAATTGAGTTGGAGAAGGAATTTCTTTTTCACATACACAACCCGCTTTTCTTTCCTTTCCTTTTCTTTTTTCGTGCTTTCTGTTTTGTTTACACGCAGCACCGTTAGAATTTCAGTTCACTTGCAGATTGCATCACATTGTTAACAATAAATCTCCTAGTTAAAAATCCACAAGAAAGTAAAATCACACATTCAAAATTAATGGTTGAATTAACTTTTCAAATATCATCTAATTTATGCGTTTTGATTATTAAATGTTGTTTATCCAGTAGGACTCGACCGATGCATCGGCGCCGATGGTTCAACAATTTAGCGATCGGCATCGGCGGCCGATGCTAACTTGCAGGAAACATCGGCCCATCGGCCTTAAAAAACATCGAAAAGCCGATGGAATTGGCCGATGTTTTTGAAAATAAAGGAGCTTTGCTGTTTTATTTTTTAATACAAAGTAAAGGGAGTTATTGTTTTCATATAAAATTGTTTACTTAAGTTTCAGTATGAATTTCTATTTTAGTCAACCCTGAATGAGTTTTTAATACTGCATTCAGGTACCAAACAAGTTAATTATTGCGTTGTTTCTAGCAGCTGGATGTACGTATGTATCTCTCATAAATAATAACTCAAAAATGGTAAGCTGTAGAAGGATCAAGTTTTGCATGTGGGGTGTGCGTACGTTCTAGTTGTGCACTTCCCTTTTTGTTTTCAATCGGGTGTTCTGAAAAGCCTGTTTACTCATTTTTTTTGGCTATTAATTACTTATTTCAATGCAAAACTAATATAGCGTCTCATATTGACGATCATTTGGTGATATATTGCCGAATTGGAGACTATGCAAACAAATATGAGATGGCGCAACCGGTTTTTGTGTCATTTTGTTACATTCCCGTTGAACCGACGGTAATTTTTAATTTTTCGATATTTGTAATATGAATCACAGTAATGCAGTCTTTTCTGTATCGCTTCGGCGGAGTTACAAGTTTGGGGCCCTATTTATCACAGAAGTTGTAAAACATTTATCATAAGCATTTTTGCAAATCCTACGGCCTCTCGCGCAATTGTAACATTTGCTATATTTTAAATCCGCCACTGCACGTCAAAACAAACTCGGGTGCAAGTTTTGAAAGGTTTTTTTCTGCTCAATGTTTGTAATGATTTTGAACTCTATTTTTTACGACTATTTCTTGAACTTCCGAGAACACTTGCATGCCTTTTCTCCCACTCCCTCAATTTCTAAAATTAAACTCTAGTTATACTTCTGAGTTGTTTAAAACTAACACCATTCATAAAATTAGAGATTTTTTCTTTCAAACTTGATCTATTGTTTAGAAAGAATTTAGAGCATTAACGTAAGAAATTGATTAAAGACGTTTTGTATGGTGACATAATTCGGAAATCAAAGAGATTTTTGAATTTTTTTTCAGAAGTGCTGAAGTAGATTCAGAAATTCTTCCGAGGCGTTGGTGGTCGCGGATCTGTACTAAAAAAAAAAGCGATTATTTATTTTGGTCAAGAAATGTAATTTTGCGTATTTCTCCTATTTGTTTCATCTATATTTCGTAATGCGCCATCTTTTTTGCATTATTAATAGCGATCGATTTTTTTTCTGTTGTAAGTTATACGATTTTGATGTATTTATATAAAATCAATGAATAATGTTTTTTCGTTTTTATAGAAAAGTTTCAAGGATTTTCTATTATGCAATTTTTTAAATTTCAGAAAATTATTGTTTAATTAAAAAAAATAATAATAATTTGAACTTGTTTGTAAAGCTTCATAAAAGATCAAACAATCAAATGGTTCAATATTATGTGTGCAAACATCAGATCAAGTAGTATATGTGTTCAGTTATTAACTTGATGTAAATATTCAGTTTGTTTGTTGTAGCTGCCTTTTAAGAACTTCAGTCTTTTAATAACTATTTCTTTTTTCAGCAAAATTTATGTCACTGTTATAGCTTTTAGAAAAAATGGAAACTTTTCTATTCATAAATTTTAAATAAGTATAAAAATATTCCTATTATGATTTAATATTGCAATTTATCTGTTACCTTTTTTGTTTAATTTGATGACTAAAAATGTCTACGTGCAATCTTTCTACTTTAATTGCATAATTTATGGACGGTTTCATAGTTTTATTCTTAATGTTTTTTTTTTTGAATGATTAAACAACATAGTTTAATGTTTTTTAACTATGTTTAGTGTACCTAAATCCATGCATTATTACAATATTACTGAAATCTTAGTTATATGTTCAATTTAAAAATAAAAAAAAAATCAATTGGTTATTAAACAGTCTCTTTTTTTTTTTTTTTTTGGCTGTTGTTCTTTCTCTTTCATCATACAGCAGTCAAAAAAGGAGAAGCATAACTACACCCTATACAGATTGAACGCAGTACGACCCAAAAGTTCGGGGACAAGCTGTATAAAACTTTACCCAGAATAGTTCGCATTACCGAAGCACATCCACCTTCAAAAGGTCACTTTGAGGGACTATGTACTTCTGCCAGTGTTCATATAACGTTTGGAAACACTCCTGGAAGCCATTTTTCGCTACCTTCTATGATGCAGCTTTATCTTCTCCTGAAGGAAGAAAGCGGTGTCCATGCAAATGTTTTTTTTTTTTTTTTGCTGGGAACAGGTAAAAGTCACACGGAGCTAAGTCCGACGAAACGTTATGTTATTTCTTTGTCATATCAGAGTATTGACAAATCGAACCTTGCTTCCTCAACACGAAAGTTTCCTTCTTCCTCACGATGAAGTTAAAGCAGCAGTACAAGACAGGAGGTGCTTACAGGAGGTTGCGAAAAATGTCGTCCAGGAGTGCTGAAAACTCCTGGCTATCTTTTTGAAGTTTTATTTGGCAAAGTTGATAATTTCCTCCCTCCTAAAAATTTGAGTTCAGGTGTCCCTGGGTCCGCACAGTAACCCCTGGGTGGGCACCCCCACCCCTGCTTTTACCTGACGCTTGTTCTGATTTTAGGAATTAACATGAACCAAATTCTAACAAATCATTCGTTTCAGTTGAAAGGTTCAAAGTAAGGAAACCATTAAAAAACAACAACTTTGTACAACAAGATTCTGCGCTTTTTTAAACAGTACACATACTTTTGTAAGAATATTGCTAATGGCAAAATTTTTGACACAATTATTCATTCTGAATTGTTTAAACATATTTGTGCTTGCTTTTGATGCAGTGGCGAAAAACCTATGCAATTCATTCTGGTACCTACGTACTTTTCTCCGCACGCACCCCACCTCTTAGCCGTAGGCCTTAGGTTCCACCGCCCGGGGGGTCCGCGTAGCGGGCCCCCCGCACGGCTGAGTGCGGCTGGTACCTACGTACTGACTGAAATCGTCTGCGCGCGAGCGAAAGGGTTGAAAGAACGAGATAAGATTGGTATTATCGCATGGAAAGTTGCCCAAGGTTACAACAAACTGTAATCATTGTCACAGCTCGATGAAAGCGGTGTCCAATGGAGAGAATGTATGATTGTTAACTAGCATGTAATCTGCCTATTATTATGGCAGCGAGGTCTAAAGCAGCTGCAAACAATGTTTGTTTGAGGTAGTTTTCATGTTTTCTTTCTTTTTTTTTTTTTTACTGATGTCGAGCTTCGTTCTTTTTTTTCTTTTTTTAACTCATAATGTTTAGGTAACTGTGGTAGAAGGGTCGTTAAACATGCTTAACCGGAATAAACTGAACTCGAGATGGATCAGTGGTTTTTAGGCCCGTTATTTAGGGAAGGTCTTTGGAGGGGGCAATTTCCAGCCCATCCTTTTTCAGAACTTCACTGTGTTTACTAAAAGTGTGTGCACGTATTTTGATTTACGTGATGTATGATAAGTTGAGTGTCGGAACGAGGGAGTGAGAGATTTGCGGGGTGAATCCTTCCCAGAATTGTTAGTTTTCAGCAGTATTACCGATTTTTAATGATAATAGCAGTATGGTAAGCACAAAAGCACATGGTTAGTTAGTAAGGACAATTATACCTACACCATCCCTAAGAAGAAGAAAAAAAAACCTGGCGTGTTGTGTGTACAATCAAAACACTTGAAAAAAAAAAAACTTGCTTCTTTTAGTCTTCTCTCTTTCTTTGTTTTTTTTTTTCTCATTATTATTTTAATTTTACTTTATTTTTACATATTTTTCTGAAATTATGTCTCAAAAAGCGTCCGCAAATCAATTGACACGATCTTTCAAACGAGTTCTTTCGAATCTAAACGCAGCAGGTCGTAGTATTTTAATTAAATAGAGAAGACTTTCATTCAGTAATGATCACTTGACTAGAAAAAAACGCCCGTCAAGCCATGACGGGTGAAAATTGCTTCTAGATTTGAACGAAGCAATTGTTTACTTAATGATATTTTGATACTTGAAATTTTAACCCTAACTCCAGTGAATTAACCCTTAACTCAGGGGTGCCCACACCGTAAGAGCAACAGCGCACCCCTCTTAATTTTTCGAAGACCCCCAAAAGCAAGAGCCTCCCCTTTAAAAAAAAGTGAAAAATACCCCTCAAAATAACCCCTCTAAAATGTCAATGGTGCAGGCTGCGCCAGGGCCGGATTTAGGGGAGGGCAGGTGGGGCTACTGCCCCTGGGCCTTCACAACAAAGGGGCCCCCATAGTAAAATTTTTACAAAATATTCTAACTTTCACGGGTCAAAAAAATCGAAAATATCAGATACATACATATATATCAAAATATTCGGATATATATGAAAGTATCGGATATTTTCGAAAATATGATGATCTTTTTGAACCCTGATTAGGGGCCTCCACTCCTTCGTTGCCCCGGGGCCTCCACACTTCCAAATCCGGCCCTGGGCTGAGCCATGACACCTCCCCCCCCCCCCCCAGGTGGCACCCTTGCTTTACTCCCGTTGATAGCATTCATTGTTGACCACTTTTCCGTTCTTCATTATCCTAAAAGGACAGTTTTACTAGTAAAACAGTTAAGATACTGTTCCAGTTCAGCCTCGTTAAAATAAAGCCTTTCCCTGCATGTCAAATATTACCAAAAAATATTACTAAATTCATACCGTGGCGCGAGTTTCATTGTTGATGACTTCAGGAGAGTTAATCGATCATCCGCTTTTATATGTGAATGAATCACGCCTTTAACGATTCATAACACGCAAACATATACATAACAAGAAATAAATTTAGTATTGCCCGTTCTAAAACATTTAATCTAGCCACAGATTTAAAAGAATGATTTTTAAAGCTGAGACAAAAACTTGGAAAGTTTTAAGAAAAATCATACGAAAAAATAGTTGAATGAGTATTGTTGCATTTACAAGGACGCCCAAACTCAAGTTTTCGGGAGTGAGGAAATTCTCAATTTGCCGAATGGAACTCCCAATTTTGCCAAATGATCATAATTTTGCCGAATGGAACTCCAAATTTTTTGTAGAATGGAACTTCAAATTTCCTCAAATGATGATAATTTTGCCGAACAGAACTGAAGATTTGCCGAATGATAAGTTTGCATAAGTTTTGCAAAATCCAAATTTTGGTGAATCATAATAATTTTTTCCAAATCTTCAGATCAAAATTTGCCTATCAATAAAATTTTTGGGAGGTCACGGTGAACTCCCGTGACCTCCCACCGGGACGCCCCTCTGTACATTCAAAAAATCACTAGAAAGTCGCCCGTCAAAGTATAACGGGTGAAAGTTGCTTACTCTTCTACATTTGAACGAAGCCATTGCCTGTTTGATATTTTGATGGTTGAAATTGTAAACCCTAACTCCAGTGTATTAACCCTAAACTTCAGTTGGTGGGGTTCATTGTTGATCATTTTTACTTTCATCTATATCTAATATATAGAAGAAAGTATTGGATTCGTGCAAATTTTCGAATTTCGAATTTTGACGGATTCGAACGTTTTGAGGTATGCTGAGTCCATTTCGACTATTTTTGGAAAATGTCTGTCTGTGTGTATGTGTGTGTGTGTATGTGTGTCACGTCTGTGTGTGACCAGTTTTTTGTGGCCGCTCTACAGCAAAAACTACCGCATGAAATTGAACGAAATTTGGTGCACATATGTACCCCTATGTGAACTTGTGCCCATTGGTTTTGGCGCGAATTCCTCCAAGGGGGGTGGAGCAATGGGACGTTTTTTGAGTTACGCGTGCTTGCTATTCCTCAGGAAGTAACTGGCGGAATCAAACAAAATTTGGTCCATATATTGCCATTAACAGGAACAGGTGCTGATTCAATTTTGGTGTCAATAACTCAAACGGGGATTGAGCTATAGAACGTTTTTTGTCGTCAATTGTGACTGCTGTATCTCAAGAAATAATGAACGGAATGAAAGAAAAATTTATCGGCAAGTAGCCCTTAGTGGGTATAAGAGCTGATTTTGTTTTGGTGTCAACAGCTAAAAAGGGGGTAGCACAATCGCCCGTTCTTTTTTTCCATTGTGAGTGCCCTATCTCAAGAAAAAATGCTACATTCTGGTTGAAATTTGGAATATATGTGAATCCATACGTAAACAGGCTTTGGTTCAATTTTGACGCTAATCGCTCCAAGAGGTGTTGATTTTTTTTTTTTTTTTTTTTGCGAATAAAAATAACTTTATTAATGCAACAATAAGAAAGATAAATCGTAATAGATTGTCGTCTGCGTATTTCTCGTGATTTTAATTGTAAGGAAATGATCGGAAATATTATCTCAATGATTTAAAATTTTTAACTATTCGCAACTCCAACGAACTATAGGGGGCACTGAAGTCACTGTCTAATGGCGGACTTAAAAACTAAAACAAACGCACATGGTAACGAAGAAAATGCTAAAAGTGTTGTGATTTTTGTTCGTACGTATGATTTTTTCGCTTTATTCTTTTTATATTAATTTTCAAAGTCTTGTGGATATTCTGGCCCACGTAGAAAGAAATGAGAGTTCAAGAAGCATTACTAAACGTCAAAGATTAATGCAAACTACGTAGTTCGTAGTTCTAAGCAGCTATTTCCACGATGTTGAATTCGATATTTATCAATTCTTGATAAAACTAAATAATAATTGTGGCCTGACAAGAATAACAATTAATGCTAGAAAATTCAATATGACATTACAAATTGTTATCGAAAGAAGATGATACTTTTTTGCCTTGCTTGGCTAACGCTTATTGTTTTCCATTTGTAGCTGAGTTATTTCTCTCGAATTCCCGAATCGGTTAATTTAAAAATTTTCTGTTTCAATTTTTCTAATTTCTGAGTTACGATTTAATTGTGTCATGTTATGCAAATCATCAACAAAATTCTCACGGATATATGGTGGTAGTTTTCTTTTCAGTTGATTGACCATTATTTCTTTTCACTTATCGAATTCTGTAATCTTACTACCATTTTATTCCACTCATGATAAAAATTAAAAATGGTTTAACTAAAAACGCGAAATCTCGCCAAGGCTACTTTGCTCGCACAATACCAAAATTATAACCCTAAACAAATTTGGCGAAACCTTTCAGCTGAGAATAAAAGGAATAAAGTAAATTCTTTCTCGGTGAAACATTTTTCATTTTGTTCTACGATAATATATTCAAGAAAATATTTTGCATACCGTCCATTCCAACTAAATGCTGCTGTAAAAGATGGTTAGTTAAATTAATTTAAGATTAAAAAAAACTCATATTCTTACAAATTCATACAAAACAATAAATTTTTTTACCTTGTATTCGGAACTCCAGCGCTCGAATACGCTACCTTGCGGTGATTTACAAAACTGCCGATGGAACTAAAACATTGCCACGTTTTAGTTCCATGTGTGTCTGTTGACGTAAACACAGGCAGTTTGTTCTGAGTATTTATTAACGCAATCGATGTGTCTTAGTTTGCTTTCAGCTACGGAAATTAATTCGTCCCCTAAGAGTATTCTCGAGCTTCTCAAAATAATGTTAGTTTTCCTTATTTCTTTCAAAAAAAGTATTAAATGGTGGAAGCGTAAACAAGAAAACTCTGGATTAACAAAATTGGATAACGTTATACCAGGTAAAATTTTTTATTGTATGAATTTGTAAGAATATGAGTTTTTTTTAATCTTAAATTAATTTAACTAATCATATTTTACAGCAGCATTTAGTTGGAATGGACAGTATGCAAAATATTTTCTTGGATTTATTATCGTAGAACAAAATGAAAAATGTTTCACCGAGAAAGAATTTACTTTATTCCTTTTATTCTCAGCTGAAAGGTTTCGCCAAATTTGTTTAGGGTTATAATTTTGGTATTGTGCGAGCAAAGTAGCCTTGGCGAGATTTCGCGTTTTTAGTTAAACCATTTTTAATTTTTATCATGAGTGGAATAAAATGGTAGTAAGATTACAGAATTCGATAAGTGAAAAGAAATAATGGTCAATCAACTGAAAAGAAAACTACCACCATATATCCGTGAGAATTTTGTTGATGATTTGCATAACATGACACAATTAAATCGTAACTCAGAAATTAGAAAAATCGAAACAGAAATTTTTTAAATGAACCGATTCGGGAATTCGAGAGAAATAACTCAGCTACAAATGGAAAAAAAATAAGCGCTAGCCAAGCAAGGCAAAGAAGTATCATCTTCTTTCGATAATAATTTGTAATGTCATATTGAATTTTCTAGCATTAATTGTTGTTCTTGTCAGGCCACAATTATTATTTAGTTTTATCAAGAATTGATAAATATCGAATTCAACATCATGGAAATAGCTGCTTAGAACTACGAACTACGTAGTTTGCATTAATCTTTGACGTTTAGTAATGCTTCTTGAATTCTCATTTCTTTTTACGTGGGCCAGAATATCCACAAGACTTTGAAAATTAATTTAAAAAGAATAAAGCGAAAAAATCATACGTACGAACAAAAATCACAACACTTTTAGCATTTTCTTCGTTACCATGTGCGTTTGTTTTAGTTTTCAATTCCGCCATTAGACAGTGACTTCAGTGCCCCCTACAGTTCGTTGGAGTTGCGAATAACGTTATCCAAGTTTGTTAATCCAGAATTTTGACTTTCACCAATTATTAAGGAAATAATGAAAACTAACATTATTTTGAGAAGCTCGAGAATACTACTAAGAGACGAATTAATTTCTGTAGCTGAAAGCAAACTAAGACACATCGATTGCGTTAATAAATACTCAGAACAAACTGCCTGTGTTTACGTCAACAGACACTCGTGGAACGCAACGTGGCAATGTTTTAGTTTCATTTGCAGTTTTGTAAATCACCGCAAGGTAGCGTATTCGAGCGCTGGAGTTCCGAATTGCCATCTTATGTTTGTTAACAAATAAAATATTTGTAATTAATTCAAGCAAGGCTTTTAAAATAACTTTCAATTTTAGCTCTTTGCTTTGCTTTTAAAATAATTCAGACATTGGGATGGTCGTCAAGTTTTTGCATGTGTAATTTTGTTTTTGTTGGGAATATTTCTTCCTCGTCAAGTATGGGGAGGGATCAGAAAAAGGAAAAATATAGAAGAAAGTTTCGTGATGGCTACAACATACTAGTTTCGTTTCTTCATTCCCCTGAGATGACACAGTCTTACCAGTAAAACTGTTAAGTTACCGGATCGAGTTCAGCCTTGTCACAATAAAGCCTTTCCCTGCATGTCAAATATTACCAAAAAATATTATCAAATTCATGCCGTGGCGCGAGTTTCATTGTTGAAATACGCGGGTTACTCGATCATCGGCTATTATTTATATGTGGATTAAACAAACTAATGTTTTATACTTAAAAGGCTTCCTTTACGTGTTTTAATTTCCAGAAACGCAGTTGGATATTCATTTATCTTCTCGTTACCTCTCCATTACGTGCGTGACTCCCATCATTGTCGTCTATGAAATAGCTGCTAATACGTGTCACTAGAGTTTTGAAAGTCAACACTTCACACTTATAAGTTCATTGCCCGAAAAACAGAATAAAAAAAGACGGAAAGTATTAATTACCAAGCATTGAAACATAACAAAACAAAGCATTAGAAAAAGTAAACAAAAAAGAACAGGATGAAAAAAACCAATGGATTTCCGAGTAAAAAGGTTTAGTGAGTAAATAAATAATAAAAATGGCCTGTGTAACGCTTGGCGCGCGTCGGCTGTCAGACATTTATTGACCATTCAGAATCAATCTTCGCCAACGCCCCCTTTCGGAGAAATGTAGAGGCACGAACGTTTCAAACGGCAGGAAAAGGAAATTATGAAAGAGTTTCAATGATTTTAAATTCGAAGCTTACTAGTGGCAAAGGATACGTGATAAATGATTGCTCGCGGAACGTAACTTGAATTAGAATTTGTAGCGAAATCTTTTCATTCGGAGATGAGATAGAAGAGACGAATGGTGAAAGGAGGACGATAAGTCATTGTGAGGGAAGAATTTGCTTGGTTAATGGAGCACACACACGCTAATGGGTATTTTCCATGCCAAAGAACCACCTTATTTAGAGAATTCTAGCAGTGCGTAAAAACATTAAAAAACGAAGAAAGAAACCGTAGCTCTTGGTTGCTAGTTGGGAAGTAGTGAAGTTGCAATGAAAGAAGCACTCTAATAGCTATAAGTGGCAGGTATGGTCAGGGGCGCCTCGAAATTAAACTTTTGGGAGGAGGAAATTCTCATTTTACCTAATGATACTCGGAATTTTACCGAATGATAAAATGCAAGTATACACTTATATCTGATGAAGAGACGGCATTAGTGCAGTAAACGACTGACCTAGCCCTATAATAGCCCCTCAATAAAAATCGCCACTTAAGCTCGAACAGAAAAAAAAAAAAAGAAAATTGATCTCAGTGGTTGTACCTGTTGAGTAACTAGATAATTGGAGTGGTAGATCATCTGCTTTTCAATCGAAGATACATTGGGCGTCATTAAAAAAGCAATAATTCATTACCTACATTTTTTTGACCTCGTGTGACATAATATGGGGCACGGGGAGTTTGTTTTGCTTTTCTTCTCCAAAAAAAAAAAAAAAAAAAAAAACTCATCTTATTTATATGTTTCAAATATTTATTTCGTACTAAACTAGTGGTGCCAGGCCCGTCATTTAGGGAGGTCAGGAACAGGAGCGTGTACAGAAATTTTGGGGCCGGTCACAAATATTAATTTTTGCGGGCCTCCTCCATATTGTTTACCTCTACGTCCCGACATATATTTCAACCCTCATTTCAAAAATCTCGAGGCCCCTTCAGGCTCGGACCTGGGCCAAGAGATGCTCCCCCCCCCCCCGCGTTGCACTCCCCTGGTCAGGAGGAGGCGATTGGCTTAGAAAAATCAATGTATTTCCATAAATGTGGGTGCGGCGATAGCTGTTTTTCCACATAGTATGCATTGGGTTTATACCCTTTGACTCCCCCCCCCCCTCCGGAAAATGTCAAATGACGGGCCTGAGTTGTCCCCGACCTTTCTCTATCAGAGGGCAGCACCGCATATTAAAATTAACAGGTATAAAATTGAAATATATACGTATTTCATTTTTTTTCTACATAACAAGGGGAAACAAGGAAAAGGAAGGAACATTACTAACCATGAAAAATCGTTGTTGTCGTTGCTACATGCTTATTTCAGTTACGAAGTTTTCTTCAAAATTTTAGGTACTAATTTCTGACCATTTGGCTCATATTATCAACAATAATTCTCAATAACAAATGCCAATAGATTATATGTTTTGAAAGTTTTCCAGGGCATAGTTCTCGGTTCGTAACATTCAACAACACAACGGGCCACATAGAAATAAGAAATGCTTCGCGGTCTGCATATGGAACGCGAGCCGTGTGTAGAGGGCACCACTGTGCTGAACAATCAGCAGTTTATAAATCAGTCGCTGCGAAGCTCTTTTGAAAAATCATAAATAAAATCTGCCTTAAAATTTCTCTCGAAGAAGCGTTGTGAGCATTCCGCGATACGTAATAAAAAAGAAGTAAAAGAAAAATGAGCTTTTCAAAAACCAAGCCACACGCAAGATGCCGACACAACAAATAAGGAGACGATAAAAATGCTGCTAAGCTGGCGCCTTAACAAATTAGCACTTTTCTTTCTGAATGAAACTTTTTTTTTCATACTCGAGAATAAGACACTTAATCTTGTAGTAATATTTCCCTGCCCACTTGTCAGTGTTCTCGCAATTACTTTGCATATTTCGCAAAGGGGGGATAGAATGGCAGACGATTTGCAAATCAACGTGTCAAGTACTTTTTCCCGTGCTATTTTTAGAATTATGAATGGAATAATTGTTTCATTAATCAAAAGGTGTTTTGTCGTCACTTTCAATGGCGCATGCGTTAAAAATGTCCATTTAACTTTTTATACAGCGTTCGTTTGAATAATCTGTCATCCTTCCCCACATCTGAAATACCGACAAAGTTTTTTTTTTCTTTTGTAAAAAAAGCGACTTTTTCTTAGAATAACATAACCGGGAGATTTTTAATTCTATTCCTCATATTGTGTTCTGTTTAGTCCTTTAATTATTTGTTTCATTGTGTTAACAAGTAATTTTTGTGCAATTCTTGCGCCCGACACCGTAGAATTGCGCAAATGTAGTTTAAAGACAAATATGCGTCTCGACTTTCCACATGGAAATGTTTCCAGAAATGTCTTAGCGGAGGGGCGATTGATTTTTAAAATTTTTTAACATTTTTTTAAGTATCCATTACTAAGTATTCAGATTTGAAAACGTTTCAAACTTCAATTCCGAAACATTCCCAGGTGAGGCCCAAAACCTCTATTCCCCAAAATTTCACATTATCAAAGATCGCCTAGAATGGCATTTTCTGAACTTCAATATCGAAAATTTACCAGTGGAGAGTGTTCTATCCGGCATGTATTTTCAAAATAAATAAACAAATAAATAATTGTCTAAATAAATATACATAAAAATAAATGTATAAATAAATAAATACAATAAAAAAATAAATGTATAAATAAGTAAATATATAAAAAAATAAATGTATAAATAAATAAATTTGTTTATACATTTATTATTTTATCATGCTCGCGCCGCGGCATGATAATTTGATAACATGCTTTGGTAATGTTTAACATGCAAGGAAAGGCTTTATTGTGACAAGGCTGAACTCGATCCGGTCACTTAAGGGGTTACAGTACCTCAAAAATGATAAAACGATCAAAAAACATTTTATTGCTTATTTCAAAACAAAAAACTATTCTAAGCACAGGGGAAAAGTTTCAATGCTTTAGTTCAAATATTTAAAAAGTTATGAGTGGTTTTAAGTCATGCTTCCTATGTGTGTTCTTATGCAAAAGAAAACCTTCAAATTGCTTTTTCTCGATGATGTTTTTTTTTGTGTTTTTATGTCATTAGAATCTCTAAGGATTCTTTTCTATTAAAGATACAGCTTTAAAGTAATACTTTTTGCAATTGGGATTACATATTTGACAATTAAAAACCAAATTAAAAAAAAAAAAAACTTTGATTTTTTACATAGTTAATCGCAGAAAATTTTCTAATGAACTCATAAACAAATGAATGCACAGATTTTTAGAGATGATTATAATGATAGTTTTGCAAAAAACGTTTTTTAAATTAGTGCAAAAATAAAAAAAAACCTTGGTGATTTTAAAAAGTTGAAATTTTCCTCAATTTTTTGAATTTTCAAAAAAAGTAGGCAATATTTTTTAAATTTTGAAAAGAAATTACCGATTACGAAATAAGTATGCCTGTTATGGTTTCAAAAAAATATAAAAATTTATATAAATTAAAGGAAATTGTTTGAAAGGTACTGTGACCCCTTTACTGTTTTACTGGTAAGACTGTGTCATTTCAGGGGAATGAAGAAACGAAATAGCGGTCAGCTATGAACGCTATCTGCTGGGGTTTAGGGTTAATGCACTGAAGTTAGGGGAAAAATTTCAACTATCAAAATATCACCAAACAGGCAATGGCTTCGTTCAAATGTAGAAAAGGAGAAGCAATTTTCACCCGTCATACCTCGACGGGCGACTTTCTAGTAAATAAATAAAAATTCATAGTATATATATATTTTTTCTACATTGTAATAGAAATTAGCCAACATCTTCCTTCAAAAGTGTCAGTAAGTCAAAGGGTCTCGTTCTTGGCTGATGTTCCGCATCATTTGAGTATATGCGGAATAGCCATTGGGGTGGACAGGCAGCCCTGTACAAGGGACCGTGTTGTGTTATCTAAGGAAGCTCAAATAGCTAAGAAGCCAAGTACATAGGCGGCTGGTGCACCAAAAAAGTTTTGGGTCAAAAGAGGTACGGGGGGGAGGGTACGGCTAGGTACCCGAACAGCGGAGATTTTCATGAATTGAAGTTTTACGAAATAATCTCCAAAAAAATTCGGAACGTTACCTGAAAAATCAAGATGGATGGCAACAGTACGCTTCTTCTTATTTGAAGCTTCATTTTACTTTTTATAAAATAACATCTTGAGAGAAATGTGAAACCCACACTCATTTAGTCAATTCTTTGTTCTTTATACACGTAAATCGATCAATTTGATCTTTTTTTTTTTTTTTTAAATAATCTATCATAAATTTTGAGCTTAGAAAAGTGGACGGGCGAAACCCCTTTTCTTTTAAAAGTGAGAGAGCATTTGCCCCCCTTGCCCCGCCCCCCTGTACGAGCCTCTAATGGCCTTTTAACCAAAGTAAAAAATCTGTACTTCTGATGTTTTTTTATTCCGAAACGAATTAAGTATACACAAGTTTCTGTTTCTGTAACTAGCGCAGTTTGCACTCTTTGCTTCATGAAAATCGAACAGAAATGCGAGTCCTGAGTCGGAAGTAAACGACATTATCTAAAATGGGAAAAAAAATACATCCGCCGGGTCCGGAAACGACATGGATATTTTGAAAATAACTTTTATCGTCTATTAACGAACAAGAACTTCTCGTCATAATAATGATGCTCTGTATTAAACGTACAATCCAGTAGTTAACATTCTAGCGCAGTGACCCGAGTGCCGCGTCTAATATTAAGGTGAAGCTCGCGGGCCAGAACACATGTAAAACTTAAATTATTTTTGCCCAGAAAACAAGTGCAAGATTGGAAATCAAAAACCAAGAATTGTTGCTGTTCTTACTACATGCTTCAGGGGTCTCCCCCCCCCCCCCTAAGAGCAATGGTGTACGCCTCCCCTCAAATACCACAAAAGGCCTCAAGGAAAATAGCCCCCCCCCATTAGAAACGTAAAAAATACCTTTAAACACCCCTCAAAAAATTCCAGTGGCGCAGTCTGCACCACGATCCCCCTCCCTTTATCGGGCACCCGTGCTAATTTTATCAATATAAAGCTGTCTTTTAGACTGTCTTTTAGAAACTGATCATTTGGCACCAAATTTGGCGATCGATTTGCCTTTAGAAGCTTACAGAACATAGTTTTCGATTCGTAATATAGAACACGACGGGCCGCATGGATCAACTACGTAGGTCGTAGCGTGGACACCACTAATCTAGAATTTTAAATTTAAAAGAAATACTTAGTGAAGTGACTCAAAAATTGAAAGCTGCGAACTGCTGGTCAAAAGTATTGCAAGTTCGAGAAATATGCTAATTTTTTTAAAAGAAAATAGAAATAAAAGAAAGGGTGAGGGGAATACTTTTTCTATTAATTCAGCTCATATTTTTTAATGTCAATATGTTAAATTATTTTAAAGATAAGTTATGATTAAGTCAACGAAAAAAAAAATGTTTTACAAAATATAGCACGCAAAAAATTGGTTATCTGTAAATGAGGAACCCGAAAAGCATTTATTAATGTGTCGTTGCACTGCCTGTGGCTCTAATTACCAGGGGCGTACATAGAAATTTTGGGGTTCGTCCAGGGCCCGACTAACTGAAATTGAGGCCCAAGGCCCACAATGCTTTGGAGTCACCCCCCCCCCCCCCTCTTCTCTGTTTTATCATTCAGTCAACGTAAAATAATGTTAAAATAATGCTTGACATTTATTTAAAAGAGGATTTTTTTATTATTTTTACAAAAACACATTAGTTTTTAATGCTATGAATGCTATGCATAAGTTTTCGAAAAATTCGGGACCCCTTAGAAAGATGGGGCCTCAGGCCCAGGCCTGGTCGGCCTGTGCGTTAATCAGGCCCTGGGTTCGTCACAAATGACTTTTCCGGGTCCTCCTCCATATTGTTTATCCCTAAGTCTCTACATATATTTCATCCCTTATTTAAAAAATTTCGGGCCCCCTTCAGGCTCGGGTCCGGACCAACAGGTGTCTCCCCCCCCCCCCCCCCTGTGCACGCCGCTGTTGATCACAGTAGTCATTTTTTTTCGCGGCATGGGTCCACAAGGTTTTGCAACACTTAGAGGCTGGTGCGAATTCGCAGGGGGACCACGGGGGTAATGACCTCCCCCCCCCACCAAGTGACTAAAGCCAGCCTAATCCTACATTTCGGGGTCTTATTTTTAAAAAATTTTGTCCAGGGCCCCCTAATTTTATGCCCAAAAAATTTCAATGATGCTTCTCTTTCCTGAAATGATCCGTTCCAAAAACAGAAGCTGGATCCGCCCTTACTTATAGGGGGTGTCCACAAATAATGTCACATTTTGAGAGGGTCGTGGAAATGTGACAGTTTGTGACAAGGGGAGGCAGGGCTAATAAAAAGTGACATCACACATTTTTACCAAAAACAGCGTGACATTTGACGTTTGACAAGGGGAAGGGAGGGGGATGGTGAAGTGTGACACTTTGGTGACTCAGGCGTGGTGGAGTGAAGGAGGGGAAGACTTTCATTTTTGCTTCGTGAAGCTCTCGTTCTGATTAGGGATGCACTGATAAGCAAATTGGCCGATTACCAATTAATCGGCTTTTAATAATCAAAATGGTTATTTCAATTTTGCCATCATTTTTTTTTTCTTTTATAATTTCGACTTCAGAAATTGTTAACAGTTTATTAATGAGATACGATTTATTTTTCTCCACTTTCCATATTTTCCCAAAATAATTTCTAAGTTGCATCCAATTTCTTTGAGTCAATTTTCATATTGCTGTTAATGAAATTACATTACGAAAACTGGACATGAAAATTGAAAAATATTAGGGTGTAGCCTGTGGTCAACAACGAACACTTTTAATTTTTTTTTTTTTTTTTCATTAGTAGCCATTTAATCCGAGACTTTTCTTCTTTATAAAAATTATAAAGTTATCTAAAAGCACTTATGCTAAGAGAAAAGTATTGGCACAATGAAAAATGTTCCAACTAGTTTTAATCTTGGACGGTTTTGAGATATTTTTGAGGAAGTTATCCCCCCCCCCCCCAATTTTTTCTGTGTGTGGGAAGGGATTTATTTTTGAAGAAATGTTGTATTTTTGAACTTAAAACACTTTTTGTCAGTAGTCAGTACTCACACCCGGTAATGTATGTTTTTGTTCACGGAGTAAGGGTGTGACTCATTCTCTCAATAGATAGATCTCAAAACCGACTAGTGTCCAAAAAGCTTTTTATATTAATATGCAAGCAAGATGTTTTTAAGATATTTCCTTAATAAACATTTATTTAAACTTGTTCAATCAGTCAAGTCTTCCAATTTCGTTTGACTTTATTGTGATTGTAATTAATTTTGTTATTGTTATTTCACGGACTGTTGACTGTTGACTGCTTATTGTGTATAGCTAAAAATTTTAAGAGACAAAAAACAGAGCTATCTTTTGTGTTGAATAATTTAACTTAACGCCTTTAAATCTCTTCAGGCCTTTAAAAGTCATTTCTTTATGACCACCTCCCCTCTGTTATTGTTTTGAAGATCGACGTGTTGAATTTAAAGCCTGCGCTGTCTGTACCGAGCAAAACAGATGGTAATAAGTAATAAAAACATACCGGTTATTATTCCAAAGTCGTATTACTGCAGATTTCGTTTGACTTGGTTTGTTATTTTTATTATTTGATATTAACACTACTCAACACTTGGAGAACAGAAGCAGCTGATTTTTGACTGCGTCCAAAAGCTCTGCGTTAACATGTGAGTTATGTACGCGCAGATGGGTGTAAACATTTTTTTTAACAGCAAAATTCAGTCATGATTGTTTACTTACTTAAATCTAATATCATATGATTGTCTGCTTCACGTAAAGTATAAAAAAAAATGAGCTTATTTTTTCAGCAGTCGAAACAAGGGTGTCCATATAGGGGGACATGGGGGGCTCTCGCCCGCCCCCCCCCCTTAGAAATTCAAACTTCCTTGCTTTTAGTACTTTTTTCTTTGCAAAAATGTAAAAGCATTTTTTCTCCAGTCATTAATGAATAATTTATTAAAAATCAAATTTTAATGACTCTCTAATCTGTCCTGAAATCGGTTTCCACAAGGAAAATATCCTACTAAACCATGATTAAAATATTTGAGCCCCCTCCCCCCCCTTACAATTTTGCATATGGTCGCCCATGAGTAGAAATATTTTTCTTTACAGTTCTGCTTACAGCAAGTGTGATTTTTTGGGACTCCACTCTTTGAAATCTTTTAAGTATCAAATGAGTCAACTAACTTTAACAGGCAGAGTCTGATTTGGATATTGGGGAGCCCAAGGCCTGACACCTTTTAACCAAACCTTATACTGAACACTAACAGTAACGAGGAACTAGGAATGATGGCTTCAGGATGTTGTGGTAATCAACCACTTGCACAAAATGTTTATTGTAGAGCACTACACACCGTAAGTAAGCAGAAGAAAAAAGAAGCAAATAAAGGAGATAAATCTTAATTTTATTTCAAAAAAAAAATTAAATTAGAAAAATTAATTTGAATTTTGAGCTCTAGAATTCAATTTATGTTTTTCGCAATCACGAGTGTGTGTGTATGTAGGCGTGTGTGTTTATGTGTTTGTGTGGGGGGTATATGTATTTGTGTGTAGGGGGTATGTATGTGTGTGTAGGAATATGTGTTTGTGTCTGTGTGCAGGTATGAGTGCGTGGGTAGTTGTGTGTAGGTGTGTGTGTGTATGTGTAGGTGTGTGTGTGTATGCGTGTGTGTATGTGTTTATGTATGTATGTGTAGGTGTATGTATGTGTGTGTATGTATGCGTATAAGTGTAGGATATTGACGCAACCTGGAGACGGTTTTTTCTAGAGGAGCAGCATCGTGAGGTGGCCAGCCGACGGTGGTGCTGCAGAGGGTGCTGGTGGAAAAATAAAATGATAGGACATCAAAACAGTCAAATGAAAGCAATAAGCAATCGTGATTGTTCAAAAAAAGAATTTAATCAGTTTTAGTCATTTGTTGAACCCTAAAAATCAGGGACCCTAGGCTGAGGCTTTGTTGGCTTCTTCAGTAATCAGGCCCTGTAAACAGGAGTTCTGGTCAAGGGCGCTCCGATGGCAGGTCATCATGGCCTCCGAAAAAGGTCCTATTTCGGCAAAATTTGGAATTATATTCAGCAAAATAATCATCATTCAGCGAAATTTGGAGTTCCATTCGACAAAATTTAGAGTTCCATTCGGCAAAAATATCATTCTGCTAAATTAGGAGTTCCATTTCGCAAAATTTTCATCATTCGGCACAGTTTGGTAATCCATTCGACATTTTGAAAATTTCCGCCTTCCCAAAAATTTTAAGTTCTGGGCGCCCCTGAGCCTGGTTCTGGTTTTGCTGAGCAAGACTCGCTCAGAAACCAGAAGCACACATTCCGAAAACGAAAGTTGCCAGTTCCCTTCCTTTGCGCAACCAAATACAAAACAAGCGCTCCGTTCCTTCGAAAACATTTCGTCATCTCCGTCCGTCCGTCCGCCATTGAGGGCTCGCGAATCGGCTGTTTTCGCTCGCTACTATATACCTGTACATAATTCACACCATTCTCCTCCATCCAACCCCGCGGGAAAAAAAATCCGGTTTTCCCTCCATGCACCTGTGAGAAAGAGTCCGAAACTATTTATTTTTTATTTTTATCCCCCCCCCCCTCTTCCCTCCAGCACTTAGCTCTAGCAGCGCGCCCTCCTTTACGTTTACGCATTCGAAAGTTTTGATCTTTACGAGATGAGATGTTCACGTTTTTTGGATGAATTTTACGGTGGTGTCGAAGCAGCCGACGGATACAATGGCAGGTGCAATTTCAAAGGAAGGGGGTTCCCTCTCAGCTGTAGCTGTGCCACTTGAAACAGGCCATCACCATCGAAATATTTCCCCCTTTAAATCTTTATTTATAAGCAAATGGAAACGGACCATAAAATATATTAAACTTTGCTCTCATTTCTGGAACAGAGTTAAAAGAATAGCTGTCAGGCACCTTTCTTTTCGTCTTTCGTAATTATTTATAGCTACATCACTTGACATTAGTGCTGTAGTTGATTTTTTGGGGAAACTCCTTTTGAAGTGGGGGGGGGGGGGTCACCAAACGAAAAGGTGATTTGAAACAAATTTACAAAACATTTGAGGCAGTGAGAAGCAAAGGGATGCAAGTGGCAAAATTAAATATTTTGAGATAACATGTACAAATGGCTGGAGAACCTCTCCCCTGCGTTGGTGCAAGGGATAGCACTACCAGCCCCGGTAGGTTCTGCTAAAAAAGGTCCACTTCATCCCCTAGCTTCGAACAGACACATTTGTATTACTTTTGCAGTAAATACGAAATATTTTGGGGGTGACGTCTCCCTCTCCCTCCAACTACAGCAACGCTTGATATAATGGAGGAGAATAGACACCATTAATTAGAAAAATTGTCTGTCCTTTTTTACAATTGGCTCCAGCTATTTATTACAATTAATTCCTTACTAACTCTGTTTAAGAACTAACTCCATAGGGCGCGCATGATGCTAACCGTTTCCAGTGGATGATAAAATCTTATTGACTGCAATTTTACCCAAAGTAAACATTTGTGACAAAATATGAATTTATGAAAAAAACTTCCAACCAATTTGCGTATATAAATACACGTTACCCCCCTTTTTTTCTATATTGACAGGTCGGATTTACTATTTACATGAAAATTTTATTGGTTAAATGTGCAAATCGTCGATTCAGTTGCTCAATTTTTAAATTTTTTCGGTTGCACTTTAGAAATTATTATTATTTTTTTATTAGAAAAAAGTCTTGGAATAGAAACGATTCTGTGTGAGATACTGAAGAGGGTGGGGGTAGGAGCAGTACAGTGGGGCAAATGCAATTTTTTCTATAATTCAAACACTAAAAGTTCAAAAAGTGTGTCATATTTTAGTTAACCTGTACGTGCTGCAATACCTTGGATACTTGCTACTGCAAAATTTTACCTTGTAGGGAGGTGTAACCCTTTACTTATTTGAAGTTGAGGTGTTAATTATTATTCAGTAATCAATCTCAATGCATTAGTTAACTTTCTTAATTGCATACAAGTGATGTTCTATATTTCGTTAAACATTTTCTGCAACTTTTGAGCCTTGATTTAAAAATTCTGCTTTGGTGCTACAGTGGGACAGTATCCAATTGTACCACCAACATTCTCCAATTTTTCGTCATTAAATATCACCAAAACGCTTTTGAGATCTTTTTTACGAAAAATATCCGAGGAGATTATACAACATTGACAACACGAGGAGATTTCTTCAGGAAGTCTGAAATTGAGTTTATAGGCCGTCAATTACGGTGGGTGAACCTTCGAACTATTTCCTTCATCCAAAGAAAGCCTGAAAAACGTTTTTAAAGCTCGGCAAAAATTTCGGGGGCGAACCCCCGAATTTCTTTTCCTAATTTTGTATAAGATGGCCTAAATTTGCACTTTTTAAACTCCAGTTTCGGATTTTTTTTTCAGCAAGACCCCCTCTCGGCTTTGTTTGCATTACCAAAGACACAAGCGGTTTTTTTTTTTCAGACTTCAACTCGGGAAAATTTCCCCTAACCCTCTCCCCGCTTCCCAAACGTTGTAATTAAACTGCGTTTAAAAATACAATTCCAAAACATTTCGGGGGAGAGCCTCAGAAGTATCTTCCTCAAGTCATCTCAAAGGTAACCTAAAAAAAAGTCTTCAGTATTCTAAAAATCGGAGAACCGATCGCCCCCCATTTCTCCTCCCTTGTATCCGTCCTTGGTCAGTCCCCGAAATCCCAAGGTGAGTTACCCCAAATATTATTTTACAACTACAGTACTGGGTGTCCCCCGGGGAGAGCCGCCACTCTTCGTAGTGATGCTACTGCTTTAAAATAAAGCTATTTTCAGATACGATTCGTCCTAATACAAAAATTGAGTTTGAAGGATCCGTGACAGCGAAAAATTCACAGCTCAAATGCTCAAAGAATGTCAAAATCAAAGAATCACGTCACAACATCACTAAAAGACCCTGTATAAATTTCTCACAATGTGTTTTGAATGAACAAAATCTCATACCCAAAAATATACTGCAAAGGAAATTGGTTCCAAAGACTTTGAGACAAACTGCAAAAGGAAATGTTTTCTCAGTAAAGATCTATGAAACTTCTAGTCCCGACTTTTCATCCTTCTATTAGAGAGAAAGAACTGCGCTAGAGAAATGGGGGAAGCCCTTCCTTTAATGGAAATCAATAGGACCTTCTGTGCTGGGGGATCTCAGCTAATGATGGTCGGCTGAAAGCAAGGGATGAGGATGATGATGATTGCCACTCGCAGCGGCAGGAGGAGAATGGATCGCCGGAGAATGATTCTGCTTCAACGAATCTTCGCTATTCTCTCTCTCTCTCTCTCTCTCGTTCTCTCTCTCTTCGTTCCTCTTTTTCCAACAACATTCTTCGAAGCTAAAACGCTTCAGAGCCTTCAGATATTCATCGCCTGTTGGCGTCAACATCGGCGTATGTTGGCGAGTTTCTCAGTTTTGCATTCTATCGATTTGATAAGTTGGGATTTTAGAAGTGCTGTATAGTGTATAGATTTTTAGAACGCTTCATAAATTCTTTTTGTGTGTCTATGTGCATTATCTGCATTGAAACTAAGGCATAGAAGCATTGGACAGAGCCAGGGGCGGATTCAAAAATAATTTCTGCAGGGGATTCGGGGAGTAATAAATGCCTCCTCCCTTGTAAAAACTCTCATAACATGGTTCAAGATTTTTCAAAAATGTTGAGTTTGTGCACAGGTCTTTTTAAACATTTTCTTTGAAGTTTTTGATGCAATATACAATTGAGACAGTGAGAAGCAAAGGGATGTAAGTGAACATTTTGAAGTTTTGAGTAAAACGCGTTTAAAGTTGCGGTCCTAGGCCTAGGTAGGCTTTCACAGGGGTGCCCATCCTCCTCAAGTTCAATGGCGCAAATTCCCCCCTCCCAAAATTTTTTGTTTCTCAACCCTCTTTCCCTTTTTTATGTTTTAGCTCTCTTTTTTAATTTTATTTTTTTGAAAATTATTTTTATTTATTTATTTTTTAAATAATATTTATTTATTTTTTAAAATAATTTTTATTTATTTATTTATTTTAATATTTTTTATTTACTTATTTATACATTTATTTATTAATTATTATTATTATTATATTAGAAAAGTTCTGTGCTATGTCAATGACACACACACACATACGCACACAAACAAACTAAATAAATAAATGAAATAAAATTTAAACACAATAAAATAAAATACTTTTAATTAAAAATAAATCAATAAGTAAATTTAAATAAATTAATTAATTAATTAAAAAATCCCTCCCGAAAAAAAAAAAATTTAGATGGCGCAACTTGTGCCATAATTCCCCCCTGTGGGCACCCCTGGGCTTCCATTGAATTTTTTTTCTAAATCATGCTATATAGCATCACCTACTAGGGCTACTATTATTATCTCTTTTCCCAAATTAGAGGAGAGGATCACTTACCTTTTGTACTGTTAATCTCCAAATTTTAAATTTTGACACTTACATCCCTTTGCTTCTCACTACCTCAACTGTCCGCACCCCTCTAAATATAGCAAAGACAAAAAAGGCCCCAAAAAAGGATTCCTCAAACACCCCACTGAAAATTTCAATGACCTTCCCACCCCCCTAGGCGATCACCCCTGCATTAACTGCTATAAAATTACTTAAAGCCAACCCCTCTAAGTAACGGACCTGCCTTCTCCCTCCTTCCTCCGGTTTTACGATATTTACTTTTCACCAGTTCAACTGGTGAGGAGTGGTTTTTGCACATAACTTTTATTTTGATTAAATTAGATTCGAATGTAAAGTAGGAAAGTTTACAAATATTATTTCCATTGCAACGCCACGGACTTGACTCTTAAGATTGTCAAGAAAATGGTGGCCATTTGTTAAATAGTATCAATTAGGCGAGTATCATTATTTAAACAACCTACGTAGAAACAAAATGGCTCTTCTATTTTCTATTTATTGTTAATTTATGATATTGTTATTTTTCATTCTCCTGAAAAACATTGAAAATGCTTCCCGCCGTACTTTTGTGAGTGATACGAAAAAAGCAATGATAAGTTTGACAATCCGCAATGTAAATTTCATTTTTGTGCAACTGTGTTAAAAAAGAACTTTTATCTTTTTCACAAGCATTAGAAGTTATGTTTGAAACTGGCATAAAATCGAAAATGATTTTGTTTCGTTCGTGAATCCAAAATCTCTTTGTTTCTAACCAAACACTAAAAACGATTCAGAAACGTTCCTGGAAATATTGGGCAGCTGATGTGCCCAATGATGTACTTCCATTAACATATCTTGCAAAAACCAGGAAAGTTTTCCACTAAAAGTCAGTAACTTTTCTGAAATTATTCTTGTATCTTTCTGAAAAAATTGGAAATCGCCCCAGTTAAAGTCACTCTGGATCCTTCGGGGGAAATTAGGTATGTTTGACGTTAACTGATTGAAACCTTCCTGATTTAGTAAGAAAGCTCAAGCAGCATTAATGTAACTATGGCCAAAGCTATTGCAGAATTTCAAGTAAGAACCATGCATCTCCCTTGCAGGGGCGTGTAAGGGGGGAGAGAAGAGGCACCTGTTGGCCTGGGCCTGAGATTTTCGAAATGAAGGGTGAAGAATAAATAGGGGAGTAGGGCTTAACAATATGGAGAGAGACCTGTAATAGTCATTTGTGACGGGCCCCAAAAATTTCTGTGCATGCCCAGCTCCTTTGCCTTGCACAGCTACAGCTATCTAGCTACCTATTCGCGCTTACTTGGAGCTGAATCAATTTGGACGGGCCGTAATCGATCTAGAATCGATATACTTATTAAGCACTCTCGGCCAATCTTTAAACCGGTAGCCAGCTACCCAGATATACTGCCGTGTGCAGATAAACGGCAGTATCTGCAGAAATGAGTTTTCGAGACATTTGAATAAATGTGTGGTGAATTCAATACTAACAATGGAAAAATGTTGGAATTAGACGTTTTTTTCGCGCTTTTTTTTTTTAGCCTGAACCAAATAGGTGAGCTTGTACAGTAAAAATAACGTGCAATAGATGACAAAAGGGTAATAAAGTGAAAAATGAAAATTTGCAGTTACTGCCCTTTACCTGCACGCGGAAATATACTTATTCTCTCTTATTTGGAGTTGAATCAATCTGGACGGGCCGTGATCGAACTAAAAAACCGATATTTACTTATTAAATACTCTCAACCAGTTTTTAAACCGGAAGCTAAAAATATTTTTCACGGCACTGAAAGGTGTGCATTCGTGCAACTTGTAGCAATTCAGGAAACTTTTTTGCACAGATACTTTATTTTACGGGGAAATATAGATAAAAACCCGTGAAATACCAAAACGTTACACGGAAATAATCGGTGACGTTTCGGAATTTTTTTACAGTGTACTACAATACATGATTTTAGTAAGTTTCCACGTTTATTACTTTTTTTTGCAAACGATCAAAAATGATTTGTCAATAACTCACGTTCATTTTAAAACCGCAATGCAGAAGAAAGAGGGTTGCACGTTTAATGTGTGTATCAGGCAGGGGTGCCCACTCCCTTAAGATCGTAACCCCCCAAAACAAGAACCCCTCCCCCACCGCCAAATTTCAATGGCGCAGTCTGCGCCATGACCCTTCCTTCTTAAAACCCTCGATCCGGGCTTTATTCCTTCCAGGTGGTCACCCCTGGTGTATATATCTGTGTATGTGATTAAGCTCACATGAGCCAGTGCATGGGAGTAAAGATGTGAATTAAATATTGCAAACTGCGCGAATGGTATCAGTGAATGGCAGTTCATCATCTGTGATGTCATGCGCAGAAGAGAGAAAAAAAAAAAAAAAAAATTGAGGCTGCGCGCACCGATTTAAATATTTATTTTTAAATAGTAAACTTTGTCAAATTATTTTTAAAATCCTATGTTTTTTTAAGCATGCTCTTTCAGAAAAACTTTACTTTTAAAAATTCGAAACAATCCCATTCAGAGTAGAAATATTGCGCTCTACGCTTGCTATCAACCATATCGTTGCCAGTATGTACATGTGAGTCTGGACGGTGGAACCTAAGGCTTACAGCTAAATGGTGGGGTGCGTGCGGAGAAAAGTACATGTGAGTCAGGATGCAAATTAAATATTGCGCTCTGCGCTAAAGGCATCAGTGAATGACATTTCAAAACTTGTGATGTCATGTGCAGAATCGTAAAAAAATGAAATTGAATCTGCTCATCGATTAAAATATTTTTTTAAAAATATTAAACTTTGTCAAACTATTTAAAAAATAGTCAGATCCTATATGTTTTTAAGCATGTTCTTTTAGAAAAAAAAATACTTTTAAAGTTTTGGAAACGACCCCATTATAATAATTTTGCCGAACTGTGAGACAAAATTTGCCGAGGAAGGAAATTTTCGGGAGGTCACGGTAACCACCCGTGACCTCCCATCGGGGTGCCCCTGCAGTTCGTGCGAAAACATAATCGAAAGAATGTCGCCCGAGAGAGAGAGAGAGAAGACTAAGAGGTTGTAGAATCATTTGAATATACATATCATTCATCGGGATAGGCTGCTACGACGTTGTTCTCGATTTTGTCAAACAGAAAAAGTGAGAATAAAAAATCCCTGGGATCCAGAATGCGAGCCACACAGATTCTTTTTGATTCAAAACATTAAAAAAAAAAAAAATTCTTTGCAAGTACTAAATTCTTGAAGGTTGCACGTTTGCACCCGTGACTCGTGTTTGACGAAATGCCAAAATGGCGGTACTACTTCTCGAAAGTTCTCCTTCTGTCATTCAGCGCATTTTCCCCCCGGATATTAATGCTGTAATGAAATTGAAATGATTATATTTGAAGGTACAACCTTGTTTATCCGGACAAACTTGGACCAAAAACTATCCGGATAAACGGAAATCCGGATAATCAGGGATGAACAAAACACATTTTAAAATAAGCAGGCTTATCTTTTACTACAGCAAAAAGCAATGCTTTATAACAAAACTACATAGCATCGTTTCTCGCAAACTCTTTTATCTATACTAATAATATGAAGCTGAAGGGCTAGTTTGTTTGTTTGAACGCACTAATCTCGGGGAGAACTGCTTCGAATTGAAAAATTCTTTTTGTGTTGAGTATTCCATTTATTGAGAAAGGCTATAGGTTATAATTTACATTGATACTTTAATTAGAAAAAAAGTTATTCAAAGCTTTATGTCATTTTTAACAGATTTTAGTACTTTTTCACCCTACAGACCCCGAACCAATTGCACCGAAAAAATATTTTTTGTACTGAAATGTCGGGAATGACATTTCAGTACATTGACGTGAATGACATTTCAGTCGGGATTAAATATGATGAAAAAAAGTTTGGCACATAGAGCGATTTTTGTATTTCTTATGAATTTTTGAAAAAACCTTTATTTCGTATTTTTTCCTGGGTTTAATTTTTTTTAACTCATCCCGCAAAAAGTATAAAGGCCCCCCCTTTTTTTTCTAAAATTTAACTATGTAATAGTAAAAAAACATTTCATCCTCTTCAAAAAAAAGTTTTCAAAAATACGCAATAGTTTTTTTTTTTTAATGTGGAGCACGGCATGACTTCCAAGCATAGCCGAAGTTTTAGCAATTTTCAATTTACGACTGTCATTGCGTCATGGCCACGTGATCCAACTGCAGCGCTTGCTTTTGCTCCTTTTTTCTTCCATTTAGGAATTTTATTCATCCCCCCCCCTCCCCGACGTCTTGATGTTGTTATTTAACGTTACATGTTTGTGTGCATTTGATGCAAAGAAAGCAGTGAGTTTTTTTTTTTAATCTTTTGCACACTACAGGGAACAGACAGCTTTTTTTGGTGCTATTTTAATTAAATAAATAAAGCGCGCTGGTTTTTGCATGATCTTTGTTTTATATACGTAGAAAAATATTGTTTGTTGTGCGGCACTGACACACACACACACACACACACAAAAAAAAGAACGAGTTTACTCTTTTGATATTTGATCTTATAGCACTTAAAATAGAGTTAATTATTTTCTAGTAAGCAGTTTGCATTTTTTTTATCCCCCACTTTTTTTTCTTTTCCCCCCATTTTTTTTTCTTCTTCTTTTTCTTCTTTCCCCCCTTATCTTTTTTTTTTGCTGTTTTTAGGGGGCAGGATGAGCAAGACAAGGGGCCCGCCTTTGCTCGCTGCGGCTCTGGGCACTGCCCATCCGCCTATGTATGTTTGCCTGATTTTCATCGGCTTATTTCTTGCCTGCCAGTTGGGCAGTCGGGCATTTGCTGCACACTGGATTCAACACCAATATAAACCAGCAGACAGCACTTTGCAGCAGAGAAATCGCTTTCTCTCAGAGAAAGTGAAAGTTCTTCCCAGATCGGGGCAGACCATCGATCTTGCTGAGACGCCGCTATCGATTACGCCCGAACCTGACCTCATAGCTCGGGGACACGGCGCTCCCCTCCTCGCCGTCTCGCCGTAGGAAGGAAAGAAGTCATTTTCACTCTGGGTCAAGCATTTGCAGATGCGTTCTCGAAAGCTCCCAACCCCTCACTTGAAAATTCTCATCATTTTCCTGTAAAAAACTTTTCAGCAAAGAAGTAAGGGTGAGGTATGCATTTTTAACAGTTAAATAAGAAAAAAGAGTTTTGAGGTTTGTCATTTTCGACTAGCAATTTCAAGAGAAACATCCCTCTAGTTGTTCTTTCTTTTTCATTTTGGCAGTATATACTTTTCCTCCATCAATTCGCATTTGATATTAACCAATATTTTTGTTTTTGAAACTGCGCTTCGTAAACCATCTACTGTCTAGCTCCGACAAGTTGAGCTATGGCCTTGAACAAATCCATTTCTTTCAAGGGAGAGCAATCAGTAAAAAGAGGCATTGCTAGGCGTGGTTGGGCTACCATTGCAGCCCTTTTATTGGCGAGAAAATCCTCTACCGTTTGCTAATAGTTAAGTATTGTAATATTGTTTGCCAAATGGGCAATACACTGCCAACTAAATCCGCAAGTTCTTAAGCCGTTTTTTGTCACCCCCATTTCAACTAATGGAATCGTTGAATCTGTCGGACAGAAGAGCTCAACTTGCCTAAGGTGGACAGTAAACTAAACTAAGAAAAACAGTCCATGGGGGTCAGCGCCAAGGTTTACTGTGCCCATCTCAGTTCTCGGGACTGAGAGCTCAGCGGTGAAAGGCAGGTGTTCAACCGAACGCAAAACCCCCAGAGTTTAGTTCCAAATCAAGCTTAGTGCTCATTTTGTCGACCCACTGAGGGGTTTAGATGCTGAGTCGACCGTGCCCAACCCGAGAATCAAACCCGGGTTTACGGCGAGTTTTCACTGAGCTCCTCCCCCCCCCCCTTCAACTGGGTTTCGTTTAATATCCTCCACTAAGCCACTGCGTTTCTCTTAATATCATCACGCAGAAGTGAGTATATCAATGCGAATTATACCAAAAAACAGCAAAAACACGCCCACTTACATTGAAATGCATTGATTTACTATAGCCAGTGGGGAGGCAATTGCTCCCCCCTGACCCCCTTAAATGACGGACCTGGGTCGTGGAATCGAAGAGGATTTTCGAACTTTGAAGTCGAGGTCAATTTTCATACCGCGCAGTGTAATTAATCAGTTATTCATTTACATCGCAACTCACACATAGCGCTTAAATCAGTGGCGTAGCTAGGGAGGGGCGGAGGGGACGGTCCGCCCCGGGCGGCACTTTTTGGGGTGCGGCAATTTCATACTTTTGATGCGAAAAAATTTAACGCTTTTTCCCCAATAAGGAAGTTATGATTTTGATCTACTAGTGGAGGCAAAAAGAAAAAAAGTTTTCGAATTGTAAAGTTTTGGTACGACTATGATAGTAAAATGTACTCTATGTTTTAGATGACTTATGTAATGTTTTGTACTCTAATACAAAAACATGGGTTTTTCTTATGGACATCTCAGCACTATTGTTTGTCTTTTCTTTTCCTTCGTCTGAAGCTACAGACTGAGGGAGGTGGTACAGTGTAAAGTCAAGGGACGATGTTTTTTATTTCTTTTTACTGTGGTTAAGGTTAACTATTGCAGAGAAAACAATAAATTTCATAACCTTTCGTTACATGATGAAGCTACACCTTGATTTTAAGAAAGTTCCTCGGAAACCACCTTAAAAAAAAAAAAAAAAAAAAAACTCTTTTGTTAAAGAAAAGTGGCAACAAGAGTAAAAGGAGAGAGGACTCAAATGGTATAAGCTTGGTTTATCATTTTTAGGATAGCCTTATCCATTTCAACAATTGCTTTGATTGGTCATTGATTACAAAATGTTCACAACTGGAATAATGATTACTTGTATTACTGTTTTATATCAAAAAATTCCTTTAAACAATGAGTTTCACATTTAGTTTAGTTATTCATTTTAAGGAAAGGTTTTTAATCAGTAAAATGATCTCTAGGCAAAACCTTTCACAGTTTCAAAAATAATTACGGGTGGGAGACCCCCCTCGGAACCCTCTCTCATAACGTTGTCCGTCAAACAACGGCTAACGTCGCGTTTTTAGGACGTCATTTTCAAAAGGTTTCAAGGAAAGACGGAAAAACTGTGTGACCTCCCAACATTTTTGGAAACATTTCGAAACTTATGCCGTCAAAGTTAGCGTACAATTGCGTTTTTGAAACTTCGGCGTCGGAAAATTTCCAGAGAGCTCCCGAACGTTACCCATTCGTTTTAACGTCATCAAAGATAGATCAAAATTGATTTCAAGTTTAAAAATGTTTTGAGAGGAAAATCCAGTCTTTGTTGGAGTTAGGGGAGCCCCTTACACCACAAAATACAGCCTACACTTACATGTTTTTCCGTTTAGTTGAAAAGCTTTCGGGACAGCGCCCCCCAATATCTTTACGTATCCAAAGATAGCCTAAAATTGCTTTTTTAACACTTCAATTTTGGAAATTTCCTTGAGAAGTCCTGACCCCCCTAACGTCACCAAAGAAAGCAGAAAACTGATTTTAATTTTGAACAAAAAGTAAACAAACAAATCTGGAGCTACAGCCTCTTTTCTGTAAGAGTTACTAAAAATGACTTAAATATCCGAATTTTGACTTAAATTTTGGAATTCTTCGGAGAGGCTCTGAATTCTTTTTTTTTAACATTCCGCAAGAAAAAGTAGAAGGACAAAATTGAGTTTATTTTCTTCTTTATTAAAATCTTATTAAAATACTTTTACGCTTTAATGTATTAACTATTTCCTATCAAAAGGGCGGCAAACTGACGATCCGCCCTGGGCGGCAGAAAGTGTAGTTACGCCACTGGCTTAAATACGGGAACCTTTTATCAGATTGGGAGTTACTTTTGCGCCATCTATGAACTTACTAATTAAATACTTTTCGTGACCTGTATTAATTATATTATTATGATATTTCAATTATGAAATTACTGTTAACCTTGGAAATAATTGATTCTGGTCAAATAATAAAGGTTAATTATGAAAAAACTGATACTGAAAAATAAAATCTGGTTAAATTCTTATTAATCAATTTAATTTCTTTTATCTTTTTTTCTACCAGTTAAATTAATATTGTGTAGTTTATATAAATAAACATTTGCATTTGGGCAATATTTTATCTGGAGAAAAAGTGTCAATCTTAATAACTAATCTCAAAGTGCTCGAATGTGATAAAATGAAACCAAATATGTAATTTCGGCGTTGACAGTCATCAAGGTTACGCAATCTCGCCTGCAGACCACTGGTACGAGCAACGCTGATTGCGGCCAATCCATGTGGTCCGAAGGTCAGCTCAGAAAAAGTTGGCTGGAAAGCACATTTTATGATTACAACAGTACAAAACACAAAACCTGGTTTTTCTGCAAAATAATGCTGTATATTAATGAGAAAAAAAATATCTTGATTTAATTTTGGTGCATTTATGCAAAGAGAGAAACTTCAGTGAAGAACTATTTCATGTGCGCTCAGTCGAATGAAGTCTTAAAATGTAAAGCGTCTCAAAACTCGGAACCAATAGAAGTCTATTGAATTATAATAAACGCAAATCACATTGCTTCGAGGCTACATTGTTGTTGAAGGTTGTTGCAAGACACTAAATGCTTTCACATATTAGCTTCCAACTAGCAATTAGCAATTATGATTTTAGTGTAAAGCTGTACAACGTACGTGTACTGAACCTGAATTTAAAAAATATAATCTGCTTCCTCTAGCTTTTCTCATTAATCAAAGGGGTGTAGAGAGAGGTCGCCCATGAGATGCGCCTTGTGGTAACTGTTTTTACTACATAATTATCTACTTTTTTTTTAGTATAAATCTATAGAATTGTGAATTTCGGGCTTTTGATACTTTTCAAGTAATAACACCACTTTGTAAGGCATTCCTTGATTCTCGTCATCAATTTAAAAAAGTTTTTTTTCTCTCATCTCATTCTTTATTTTTTCAGAACTGAAAAGCGAAATTCTTTCAACTGATTGGAAACATCTTTCCATTCTCAGTGATCTCAGTCCTCCGATGTGCCCCGTTCATCGCTGTGCCTCAATGCTTGTCGATACGAAGACGGAGAGCAATATCGATTACTGCACGACGAATACAATTCAGCTTTCTCATTGGACGGTGTGCATGAGGCTGTTGCCAAGCGCCAAGCTAAAAATATATAAATGTATATATATATACATGGCACTCCCCCCCCCCCCCCCCCCACTCTGTGTCGCAGTCACATGGACGAAATCTATAACGAAAGGGTTCCGCCGTTGCCTTGGTTACGGTGGCGTGGGAGAAAAAGCAATCGGAATTGCGACAAACCTTTTGTTTACTAGTCGAACGGAGCGGAATGCACGGGAAGCAATGGAGTCGTGATGAATCTTGTAAAGAGCACGTGAGAGTTTTTGGAAAAACGTCATGTTTAAAAATAGTCTGACACAGTCTTTCGTCAGCGTGTTACTGTGTTATGAAATAGAACGAACTTTTCAAACACACTATGCGTCTCTCAATCAGGGGCGCCTGGAACTTAAATTTTTGGGAGAAGGGAAATTCTCAATTTGAAATCTAATGAAGAGGGACATTTAACGAAAAGAGACATTCAGACTTTAAAAGCACAACAGCGAAATCCCGGGAACAAAGAACTTAATGGACCAAAATTTTGTTCGTTGTAATCATTGGCGAACTGGGCTCCTCAGAGACCGATTTTCACTCCCAATGAGCGCAAAAAAAAAAAAAAAAAAAAAAAAAAGCTCACAAGTTTAAGAGCGTATCGGTCCGCTGCGACGGGTCAGTCCACCTTTGGTTGTAATGGAATTCAAAACAGGACTGAACATTTATTTTGCTGAAGCGGATATTTCCTTGTATAGGTATTTGCTGTAATAAGATTTTTCTGTATTACGGATATGAGGCGAAATACAGGGGTGCCCTTCTAAGAGCAAGGGCGCAACCCCCCTAAACGTCGTAAAGCCCCCTTACAAAAACAAAAGCCATTCCCATCCAATGAGAAAAATTCCCCTCAAAACACCCCCTCTTAAAAATTTCAATGGCGCAGTCTGTGCCATGACCCCCGCCCCCCCCCCCCCCCCCACTCTGGGTGGGCAGTGTAATTAAAGGGTAGAAAGCCGGGATTCAGAATCAGAAAGCACGGAAATGTTGTTAGTCGAAGAGAAACGATGGATTTTAAGGGTTTACGAAAATGTATAATTGACTAGACAATATTACGTGTTACAGAGAAAACAATCATTGAACCAAAGGCATAAGTTGTTAAATTTTACTACCGTTTTGCTCCCCTATTAGTTGGAAGCAGAGAACAGCATTTTTCTCATCAGAACGAGCAGCGACGAGCAAAGGAGGGTTCAGATATTTTCCCCACGGTTTAGCAGAATATTTTCCAGATGGATACCGATTTCCCATTAGAGTTATTAAAATTTGACATTTTTAACACCACTCATTCATTAATGGCCGGTGAAGAAATGTTTTTACATTTTTGCAATGAAAAAAGTACTAAAAGTAAGGAAGTTCTAATTTCTAAGGGGAGGGGAGGGGGCGGCGGCTTGAGCCCCCCTCCCCCCCTCTTTATGGGTAATCATGAACGTGTCTCCGGCAATTCGCCCTCTCCAGCGTTTCGCCATCCAAACGATTGACAGGTGAAATCAGGGTGAGGTTCAGTGATTTCCCTACAAAGTAGGTAGGGAAAAGTCGTAAGGATTATTTATCCCTATCACTGAGCTTAAAGAGAAAATTTTCCTAAAAGTTTTAAGATCCCTTGACCCCTCCTTAGCCCCTTATCACCTCGTGGGTGTTCATTTGCACATGGATTGAAGAGAGGTACGCATTAGAAAAAATGCGGTCAATTTCGTACGATCTCAACGAGGAGGGAAACTAGCTTTGTTCCAGGATATTTATATCGGAGCTTGTAGAAAAAACGGAAAATCATACTGGAAATGTGACTTTGATAGTTCTTGTAAAGCACGTATCATGCTACGAAGCTGCTAGAATATACAGTTCAAAAAAAACTTGATCAACTTTCTTTACTAAGAACAAAACGCATTTTGTCAGGGAAAAATAATCTGAGCTTTTCTATAGCAATAAAGTTTGTCTAAGCAACAACGACCAAACAAAAGAAAAAATAAAATAAATGGAATTATTGTATTTATTTCATTGTATATTGTTTAGACTAGGTTTTTTATTTATCGTTTGCCAAATTTAGCTTATGTTTAGTCCTAATGTTATTTTCTTACAATGTATTTTGGAAACAAAACAATTTTTGTCTTTTTATTTTTAGAACACCGATGTGAAAATAAAATATTTAAAAGTTAGTGTTACTGGTGGCTTTTGAATTATTATCATACGTTTTTTAACAGTATTATACAAAAATAAAATTCTATCTTTTGAAATTCGTGTTATATTGAAATCGTGTAGTATTAAATTAAAATTTTGTTTCGTGTAATATCAAAACTGTGTTGTAGAAGCACCGTGTGATATTAGGGATGCCTGTATACAGATACGCTAGTCTCCGTTCAATGAGATTAGGGGCCATTCATTAATTATGTAAGGGTCCCAAGGAGGGGGGGGAGTTGGAAAAATCTCTACATACCCTTACTTGGGGGAGGGAAGGAGTCAAACCCATTCTTACGTAATATTTTCCCACTCGATATTTTATATTAGATATAGCGCGGTCAAGTGGTTTGACAGGGATCATTTGCTTCTACAAGGTTAAAAACGTATTAGGATGAGATGCTTTTACTTGTTTTTCAAAAACCTAATAGTGTAAAATATAATAAAAGAATCGCACTGTGTCTTATTTTAGTCTATATGTCTTATTTTTAATTAGTATCGCACCATATTCAAAAAACATTTGTGGAAAAAACATTCAGTCACGATTTCCTTTAGTAAATATTTCTTTGCACAAAAATGTTTTTAACAAATTTAATAATAGTGAATTTAATAACGTTTCCAGTGATGTACGATTCGTTATTTTATTACTTTGAATAACGAAGTGGAATCTTACGTAAGATGGGGGGGGGGGGGGTTGAAAATCTTACTTACCCTTACATGGGGGAAGGGGGTCAAAAATTGCCAAAATCGTTACAATACGTAGTTACAATAATTTGTTACGTAGTTACAATAATTTTGAAAACTTATTGAATTTTCAGAAAATTTTTCAGGGGTCAATCCAAGTTTTATTTTCTGGTTCCCCATTTTGTGAAAACAAAATATTTTTCTAAATTTTCTTTGTTTTTGAAAGTTATTGTAAATTGCCAGGTTATATGTGGGCATGGCAAAATGATGCTCATTCACAATATGAAGTATAAGAAGAGAATTGTTAATGTCCTACTGATAGAATTACAAAAATCGTTTTTTGGAGGTCGCCACTTTGTCACACTGGATCACCATGTGGCAAGGGGCGACCCTTAATCTTGAATTTTAGTTCATGATGCAAATTTTTGTGAATGAGCCGCTTTTATGATGTGGAATTTTGTGAAGCTGCCGCTTTTACAATGCAGATTTTTGTGAAGGGCCCGCAAAGCGGACTCAATTCCAGTCGGCGGTCGACTCTATTTTGGTGCGCGCAGGGCCGCATAGAGCCGATGCGGGTCCCTTGTCATCTTGGTCACCAGGTCTCCCTCTTCTCATAAAGCTTGTACATTTATAATTAATGTCTCAGATTCCAAGCTGGGCCCCTAATTCCCGACTAGGCTGATATGGCCTCTGGGCGAACAACAAATTTTGTTTGCTAATTTTGTGTTTCTCCCAATTAATAATTTTGAAAAAAGAAAAATTATAATTAAAAAAAACATGCTGGTATCATTGTGGTACTCTACTCACTGACGTTTTTGCTGGTGGTTATGATATGGCACTGGACTCTGGAGAAATACAGCGTTTTGTTGCAGAAATTTAAGAGAAATTGAATTCAGTTTTAAATTTTATCAAGATCTTGTTTGAGGTTGTACTGTACTGTAAAGTATTTTTTCTGAATTCAATGAAATCCATCAACTTAAAACATACAACAAACATTTGTGCATACAAAAAAAAAAAAAAAAAATCAAGTAACTTCAATCGTTAATGGATTTTTTTACAATAGCAACAAACAATATCAATGATCCTGATTATTATATTACGAAATCACAAATGAAACTAATGTAAAAATTTGAGCATCAAAACACCATAATTGAAATAACATTGGACAAGAACTTTTCTTACCTGTCACAATCCAAAAAAGTGTAGCCTATAGAACAAAAAAGTCAGCAATAGAGTATGTTAGATTTTAAAGTATACTAGCACTCTCTTTTGCTGCCCATTTTCTCATCGATGTTTCCATAACAAAGTTCGTTTGATGCAGGAGCGCATTAAACAGACTAATTTTATATTCAAAAGAACGATGCAGGAATGACAACAAAAAAAGTTTGTAAACTTTTTTTTTTTGAAAAAACTTTCTTTGATTCTGACGCCTATAATGCATATTCAATAAAATCAAAAATGAGAACTAAATAGACCACAGAATACTTAAGACGAATCCGATTGACTTTTTACATGCTTTTTCATAAGACTATGGATCGAGCAAATGACAGGTATGGAAGCTTCTACATTTTACGCTATAACATCATCTTCATTTCCTATTCCCACATTCGAATGCCAAACAGAAGCGCGGCACAGTGAAATCTTTCTCTCAAACCAATAATATAGCATGAAAACAACAAAAACATTTTTAATCCTGAATTTTAATAGCGAACTTTTCCAGTTCTTAGCATTGATATTCAAAATGCAGACTAACGGATCACGTGGTTTCCCCTAACCTCGAACCCAAATCGTGAATAGTTCCCTTTTTCCCGAAAAGTTTCCCTGCCGTTAAGAAAAATCCCTATACGATTCAGTTACCGTTCATTCATTTGCAATGTTTCCCACTCTCCTGCAGAGCAGACACGCCTTCTTCTTTGTGAGACCCTTGGATGGCGAATATGCGGAGAGGGCGAATTTGGGGTAGAATCCCCATGAATTCCATCGGAAAACTTCAAAACCATGCTCATTGATACGTAAAAATACTGATTTTAAATGCCAGGAGTTGATCCCCGTCCCCGTCCTCCCTAAATGACGGACCTGAGCATGCTTTTTTTTTTTTTTTACATTAGAGCGTTTTGAAATCGTAACTTTAATTACAATCACCCAGTGTATTGAAACTGCCTGCACTGTCTTATCCGTTGTCCTAACGACCGTCCTGCTTTACCCGATTACTCCATACCTATATGGGGACGTGTAGCTCTAAATTTTCAGTGTCACGATCAAAGAAGTCATGTCTTCAATTGAACACGATCTAATATTATGACGCAAACACGACCACTTTATTTCGTTTCTATGGGAACGCTCGTTTTACGTGTTCTTACTATATTATCAAAGTAGCAGATAAATCTTCCATTCTAACATTTCCCTCAAAAGTAAATACAGAATCACTTTAGCGCACGAAAATAGAGGGAAAATTGCGCGATTTAAAGTTTTCCAGAATTCGAAAATCAACAATGTTAATGATTTATGTTGACTTGAACCTTTCCGCGCGAAAGAGCACCTGTGTTTCTCTTCTCGTTATACACTGCAAAAAAAAGTCTGCAAAGTTACTGGTAAATTTCTTGGAACGTTTCAAGATTTCACAGGTTTTCACCAATTTCCAGTGAAAATGAAATATCTTTGTCAGAAAGTTTCCTGAATTGCTTCAAATTTCTCGAATACAAACTTCTCACTATTGGGAAAAATGTTTTTTATCTACCAGTTTAAAGAGTAACTGTACGTATTTATTAAGTGAATCGACTATAATAATAAAAACGGATTTTCTAGATCAACTAAACTCACTAAAAGAGCGGAAGAATATCTGGATTCCGCAATTTAACAAGAATTGCAAGCAGGTGTGATGCGCTGGTTGCAGTTATATGATTAGGAACTTTCTTGGTAAATCAGGAAGGTGCCATGCTACCACTTAAAATCTACTTACGTTTTCTCTGAAGGTTCCAAAATCCTGGCTTTAACCAGAGATATTTCTGTATTGTTTGGAAACATTTCAGGATGATTTCAGGAAGGTCACTGACTTGGAAATTGCGTCTAATAGATGTCTTCCTTTTCTCACTGAAACTTGCCAAATTTCTCGACTTTCTTAAAATTTCAGCAGACTTTAAGGCTTAGTTCTTCGATAACGGGGATACGAGGGCAAATAATTTACGTGTCCTAAAACATGCTTGACTTTGCTCTTTTAATTGCTATTAATTTAGATTTTTTTTTTTCATTTTGTGCTATCGTTTAGTTTTCTAGTAATAAAGATTTAACTATTCACTTCTTTAATTGCCCGCCTGGGGGGAGGGGGGGGGGTCGTGGCGCAGACTGTGCCACTCAACTTTCTAAGAGGGTGTTTTCCCTTTTTTGAGTGGTGCTCTTGCTTTTGGGGGATCTTGACACTATATAGGGGGGGATGTGCCCTTGTTATTAGGGGTTGGGCACGCCTGAGTACAGTCATATTTGTTTCTCTTGAAAAGTTCAAGAGTTCTGAAAAATTAGTTGCAATACTGCTGCTGCCAAACAAATTTTAATAACACCTGCTTAGAAACCAAACTTGCCAAATTTCTCGACTTTCTTAAAATTTCAGCAGATTTTAAGGCTTAGTTCTTCGATAACGGGGATACGAGGGCAAATAATTTGCGTGTCCTAAAACATGCTTTACTTTGCTCTTTTAATTGCTATTAATTTAGATTTTTTTTTTCATTTTGTGCTATCGTTTAGTTTTCTGGTAATAAAGATTTAACTATTCACTTCTTTAATTGCCCGCCTGGGGGGAGAGGGTCGTGGCGCAGAGTGCGCCACTGAACTTTCTAAGAGGGTGTTTTTCCTTTTTTGAGTGGTGCTCTTGCTTTTGGGGGATCTTGACACTATATAGGGGGGATGTGCCCCTGCTATTAGGGGTTGGGCACGCCTGAGTACAGTCATATTTGTTTCTCTTGAAAAGTTCAAGAGTTCTGAAAATTAGTTGCAATACTGTTACTGCCAAACAAATAAAAATTAGTTGCAATACTGCTACTGCCAAACAAATTTTAATAACACCTGCTTAGAAACCGAATTGTGCTGAATTTTGGCGATGTGTATGATATTTGGCTCTTTAGACATCTGGAATTCAAATGATGCTTGTGAATTCATTTCTTTTTTCTCTGAAAAATTGATCTCTCACAGCATTAGAAACGACACTAATCGTAACATGATGATTTTCCCTTTTTTTTTCATAGATACTGCACTTGATTATAAATATAACTGGTAGATAATTAAGCTGCAAAGGGAAATTATAAAAACATTCTTTATTCCAAAACGCTCCAGCTTTGAAACTACTGATTAAACCAAAACTGACCTGATATTTCACCAGAATAATCGCGAGGCGGTGGAGTTTGATTTCGCAATGAAAAAAAAAAAAAAAAAAAAAAATACGCCAATTGGTGGCGCTGTCTACACTGTTAAAAAAATTTCCTGAAAATAACGGATAAAGTACCGGCAGCAAAGTTGCCGTAAATATTACGTTTCCGTTAAATTATTTTCCGTGACTTATCGTCCAAGAGCCCATAATAGCCAGACATACATCATAGTATAAAGGCCCAAAATTTTACTGCGTAAGCGCACTGGAGCAGGTATGAAGGGTTCGCTATTAGTTAAGCTGACTCGCGCTGGCTTTGGCGGGCAAGAGGTAGCAAAGGCGCGAAAAATTGGTGAACAAAAACATCATAGTATAACGCGTGATTTTTTAATATTTTATTAGGGGTACTATTACGAGTTATACCTTACAAAGCCAGACACTTAGCACGCTGGCTTTGCGCAGCCAGACACTTCAAAGCAGGGAAAAAATGGTGCACAAAAACATTATAGTATAAAGCGCGATTTTTTTATATATTGTAAGGGGTGCTACTAGGAGTTACGCCTTACAATGCCAGACACTTAGCACGCTGGCTTTGCGCAGCCAGACACTTCAAAGCAGGGAAAAAATGGTGCACAAAAACATTATAGTATAAAGCGCGATTTTTTTATATATTGTAAGGGGTGCTACTAGGAGTTACGCCTTACAATGCCAGACACTTCGCACGCTGGCCTTGTGCAGCCAGACACTTCAAAGTTGGGAAAAATCGAGTCCAAAAACATCATAGTATAAAGCGTGATTTTTTTATATTTTGTAAGGGGTGCTACTAGGAGTTATGCCTTACAATGCCAGACACTTCGCACGCTGGCCTTGCGCAGCCAGACACTTCAAAGTTGGGAAAAATCGTATCCAAAAACATCATAGTATAAAGCGTGATTTTTTTATATTTTGTAAGGGGTGCTACTAGGAGTTACGCCTTACAATGCCAGACACTTCGCACGCTGGCCTTGCGCAGCCAGACACTTCAAAGTTGGGAAAAATCGTGTCCAAAAACATCATAATATAAAGCGTGATTTTTTTATATTTTGTAAGGGGTGCTTCTAGGAGTTGCGCCTTACAATGCCAGACACTTCGCACGCTGGCCTTACGCAGCCAGACACTTAAAATAAATGGTGTCTAAAAACATCATAATATAAAGCGTGATTTTTTTTATATTTTGTAAGGGGTGCTACTGGGAGTTACGCCTTACAATGCCAGACACTTCGCACGCTGGCCTTGCGCAGACAGACACTTAAAATAAATGGTGTCTAAAAACATCATAATATAAAGCGTGATTTTTTATATTTTGTATGGGGTGCTACTGGGAGTTACGCCTTACAATGCCAGACACTTCGCACGCTGGCCTTGCGCAGCCAGACACTTGAAATAAATGGTGTCTAAAAACATCATAATATAAAGCGTGATTTTTTTATATTTTGTAAATGGTGCTATTAGGAGCTTAATTCATTTAATTAAATGGCGCAACCCCCCTCCCCCTTGTTTCCCGTAGTGTGCAAGAAGTAGCGTTTGCCAAAAAAAAAAAAAAAACCCTCAATATTTTAAAATAATTAATTACGCAAATATGTAACGTAAAATGATACAGCGAAACGTCCGGCGGGGGAGGGATGATTCAAAAAAGAAAGCATTCCTAAGTTAAAAAAAGTAAATAAAAAAGCAAGTGCTACCGTTAGCAAAAGCAAAAAAAAAAAAAAAAAAGAAAAAAAAAAGAAACGTTGCAGCGAATTAGATTCAATTACTCAATATCGAATCGAAATCTAGGCAGGACGTCACAGCAATTGGAAGGAACCTTTTCGCACTATTATGACGTCACAGCTAGGTTGTGAAATTAAGAAAGTTTATTCCACGTGGGCCATTGCTGGAAGATACGATGTGTTTTAAAAAATTGTAAAAAATGAGCAATTGCATATTTTTGGAAAAAAATTCTTAAGAACGTGAAATGTTTTTACTACTACATATTAAATTTTCTGAAAGAAATCTCGCGTCTTTTGTGGGATGGGTTTAGAAAGATTTAAACGCAAAAAAAAGCGAAAAATAAAGTTTTTTTTTTCGAAGTTTCATTAAAAAATGGAAAAAAAAAAGCTATCGCGTATATTTGAAAACTTTCTTCTTCTGAAGAGGGATAAATGTTTTGACTACTACATACTAAATTTTCAGAAAGAAATTCCCATACTTTTTGCGGGATGGGTTTAGAAAAAATTAAACACAGGAAAAAACGCAAAATAAAGGAATATTTCAAAAGTTCGTAAAAAAAACAAAATCTTTAAATTTTTTCGGCCCTCATATTTGAAATTAAATTCCCTGCACTAATGTTAAAAAATTATTTTCCCGGCGCGATTGGTTGGGGGTCTGTAACAATAAGGCGTGGTCTTTATGATGTCACAAATGATGTACCTCGGCGCATCTCCACTAGCACGCTGAAAGTTTACGCTTGCTGTCTACCGCGTTTCAAGGTTATGATAATTCAAAAGCGAAATAAGTATTGCGCTCTACGCTTGCTATCAACTGTATCGTTGCCACTACATGTGAGTAAAGATGCGAATTAAATATTGCGCTCTTGGCTAATGGCATCAATGAATGGCATTTCATTATTTGTGATGTATGTGCAGATGTGTGATGTTTTGGACACGATTTTTCCCAACTTTGAAGTGTCTGGCTGTGCAAGGCCAGCGTGCGAAGTGTCTGGCATTGTAAGGCCTGTTTCCTAGTAGCACCCCTTACAAAATATTAAAAAATCACGCTTTATACTATGATGTTTTTGGACATGATTTTTCCCAACTTTGAAGTGTCTGGCTGCGCAAGGTCAGCGTGCGAAGTGTCTGGCATTGTAAGGCATAACTCCTAGTAGCACCTCTTACAAAATATAAAAAAATCACGCTTTATACTATGATGTTTTTGGACACGATTTTTCCCAACTTTGAAGTGTCTGGTTGCGCAAGTCCAGCGTGCGAAGTGTCTGGCATTGTAAGGCGTAACGCCTAGTAGCACCCCTTACAATATATAAAAAAATCACGCTTTATACTATGATGTTTTTGGACACGATTTTTCCCAACTTTGAAGTGTCTGGCTGCGCAAGGCCAGCGTGCGAAGTGTCTGGCATTGTAAGGCATAACTCCTAGTAGCACCCCTTACAAAATATAAAAAAATCACGCTTTATACTATGATGTTTTTGGACACCATTTTTTCCCTGCTTTGAAGTGTCTGGCTGCGCAAAGCCAGCGTGCTAAGTGTCTGGCATTGTAAGGCGTAACTCCTAGTAGCACCCCTTACAAAATATAAAAAAATCACGCTTTATACTATGATGTTTTTGGACACGATTTTTCCCAACTTTGAAGTGTCTGGCTGCGCAAGGCCAGCGTGCGAAGTGTCTGGCATTGTAAGGCGTAACTCCAAGTAGCACCCCTTACAATATATAAAAAAATCGCGCTTTATACTATGATGTTTTTGTGCACCATTTTTTCCCTGCTTTGAAGTGTCTGGCTGCGCAAAGCCAGCGTGCTAAGTGTCTGGCATTGTAAGGCGTAACTCCTAGTAGCACCCCTTACAAAATATAAAAAATTCACGCTTTATACTATGATGTTTTTGGACACGATTTTTCCCAACTTTGAAGTGTCTGGCTGCGCAAGGCCAGCGTGCGAAGTGTCTGGCGTTATAAGGCGTAACTCCTAGTAGCACCCCTTACAAAATATAAAAAAATCACGCTTTATACTATGATGTTTTTGGACACGATTTTTCCCAACTTTGAAATGTCTCGCTGCGCAAGGCCAGCGTGCGAAGTGTCTGGCATTGTAAGGCATAACTCCTAGTAGCACCCATTACAAAATATAAAAAAATCACGCTTTATACTATGATGTTTTTGGACACGATTTTTCCCAACTTTGAAGTGTCTGGCTGCGCAAGGCCAGCGTGCGAAGTGTCTGGCATTGTAAGGCGTAACTCCTAGTAGCACCCCTTACATTATATAAAAAAATCGCGCTTTATACTGTGATGTTTTTGTGCACCATTTTTTCCCTGCTTTGAAGTGTCTGGCTGCGCAAAGCCAGCGTGCTAAGTGTCTGGCTTTGTAAGGTTTAACTCGTAATAGTACCCCTAATAAAATATTAAAAAATCACGCGTTATACTATGATGTTTTTGTTCACCATTTTTTCGCGCCTTTGCTACCTCTTGCCCGCTAAAGCCAGCGCGAGTCAGCTTAACTAATAGCGAACCCTTCATACCTGCTCCAGTGCGCTTACGCAGTAAAATTTTGGGCCTTTATACTATGACGTATGTCTGGCACCCATGGGCTCTTACTCTATTAACAGAAGTTCCATTTCTCATTTCTCCGTTTAGTTCTGTTCTTCCATTTATAAATTTTCCGTGATTTAACGAAAATTCCATTTCTCTTCTTTCCGTTGATCTATTTTTCCGTTTTTAAATTTTTCGTTCATCTATTTTTCCGTTTTTAAATTTTCTGTATATTTACAGAACTTTCGGTTCTTGATTTTTCGTTGCGTTTATTTTTTCGTTTCTCATTTTTACATATTTTACTGAAATTTCATTCTCGTTTCTCTATTCTGTGTTTAAAATAATATATATTATAAAAATAGTTAACCATTCAAAAACTATTATTTTTTTAATTTGTATTTATTACTTAAATATATTTTAAGTGAAATTTTTGCTTGATAACTTACCTTTCAAGCATCTATCTTGAAATTTGCACCTTCAGATGAATAAAAATAATCGAAAAGTACCAGCACGGAAATTAGTGGATTTGAATATAACACCAATTTTTGATGCTGATACTGCTCGATATTTCCTTCCACATCTCCTCGTACATATTCTGGCATGGCATGGAAAAGCATTCATGAAAAATAGAATATTTTTTTTTTGCAGAATGAGTCAAATAAAATACCATTAAAAACCGGTTGACTTTATCTTGGAATAATATACCTGATGGAGGGTACCGCATACCAGTTTACTGTGTTTAAAAACAGAATCATTGACATACACGTGAAGAATTTTTTGCTCAGATGATGTATACCCCCCCCCCCCCCCCCCGGTGATTTCCGCATTTTTCACTCATTGGAATAGCAACATAAATTTTTAGTGCATAAGCATTATACTTAGGCTAAACATATCAATCAGTTCGTTTTACCCGAAATGTTTTAACAAGAAACTTGCAATAATCTCAAATAAGTTGTTGGATGAGATCCTAAGGAAATAAATTAAATAATTTATATTTTTTATTATAAATGAAATCCCGAAAGGAGTAATGAATGTTTCCAGATTTCTAAGGAGTCAAGAAAACTTATTCTTTTCAAAATTGTAATTGTATTTTCAAAGATTAACAATCTTTATGCCTTTTCGCAAAAAATATAACAGCAAGACATACTTTTATTTAGAGATTCAAAATGTTTACTTTCAATCTGTCAAAAAAAAAAAAAAAAACTGAGTGACTTTTTTCTGTCTTGCTCGCACACCACGATAATCTCCGGTTGATACGAAATGTTGGCATTTAACGTTTTAATGACTTTCAAGAATACAACGCGTTAGAGCAAAAACAGTAACTTTATAATAGTTCTATAAATTCTAAATCAGCTACCATCGGAATTCTATCAAATGCATATTAACAAGAAAAATACATTTGTATATTAACATGTACAAAGATATTCTACAATACTTACATGTGACCAGCGGTGCTAAGTTTAAGTGTCTCCATTGCGTCTGTACACGAGCTGATGTGTGCATCACATGACTTCCTTTTACTCCAGTTTAATGTCATTTTCCCACTATTGGCAATTTTAATGTGATTCAATTGTTTACTTTCTAAATATCACCAACAGTAGCCAAATCGATACCAGATTTAAAAAAATCGTCGCCAAGTTGGCGAAAAAACTTGGCGACCAAAAGCTTGGCGATACGTCACCAAGTGTTTACCAAATTATAACACCACTTAAGTTTGCATTGATATTAACAATGATTTCCCCCCAAAAAGGTGCAAAAGACCCCCTTAGGAACATCCGAAAGCAACCAAAAGGGGAGGTGCACAACTAGACCCCACTACGATCCTATGTACCAAATTTCAACTTTCTAGGACATACCATTTTTGAGTTATGCGAGATACATACGCACATACGCACATACACACATACGCACATACATACAGACGTCACGAGAAAAGTCATAATTACCTCGGTGATGGTCAAAATGGATATTTCGCGTGTCTATACATTCTTAGGCACTTTTCCGCATGTGGTCGAATCGAAAAAAAAAACTCAACATTCATTTGGGGGTGAGCAAAATGGAAATTAACCCTCGTGGGTCCTTGGGGTCATATATGACCCCAATGCAATTTCTGTTTGCTATATCCTGTTAATCAGCCATTTCTTTTTAATGGCATTTTGTGACTTTTATTCTTTTAGTGTTTTATACAAAATAATGCTATTGTTTTGTTTTTATTTTATTTTATTTTTCCTGATTTTTCATTTTTTACACACAAGACCCTTGGGGTCACTGGCGACCCCACACCAAAAAATTGGTTTGCTTACCAACTCCTCTGTTCTTACCAAGCCCTTGTTTTCCACAATTGGTCAGTGGACACACTAAATACATCATATGCAACATCAAGAGCAACAGATGTAAAATCTTCTTTTCTGTTGTACTTTCCACCTACCATTGAAAAAAATTATTATAGATATGACGAATGTTGAAGGTGCTAAGATATTCGGTGATAAGTGGCAAAAAAAAAAAAAAAAAAAAAAAAAACGATTATAATGAGTTGCATTGCTGAAGAGTTTGGACGACCTATTTTTCGAGCAGCAATGTCTCTAAAGAGGTTCAAAGTGATATCTAGAATCCTTCGTTTTGACAACAGAGATACTAGAGCAGAAAGGCGACTGAGTGATAAAATGGCTGCTATTCGAGGATTGTGGGGCACTTGAGTTGAAATTTTGCCTAAATTATACAATCCAGAAAATCATGTCACAATCGA